>NC_083560.1:106513327-106813327 GCF_019925205.1 Metopolophium dirhodum
AATAAAGTTCCTATACAGTACTATTATAGATACTTGAAATGTTGGCATCAAACACATTATTTATTTTAAATAACAAATATGGACAATATTAAGAGCAAATATATTTGGAAAGCAAATGCACACCCTATCAAATACGACGCGACTGAAAGTTATTATCTATAACGCGAATAATACATTTTTTGCTCAATATGGGATGATCATTGCTGTCCATTTCCCGAAACGGATCGTCATTGTACACACTTAACGAAAACACATCTTTTTATTCAATATGGATAAAAGTTTTTTGACATAATGCAAGTTTTTTTCACGTATAAATATGTATTATCTATCTATCACTATTAAAAATAACAAAACTGCATAATATTATAATATTTATCAATGCAAATGAATATCAATTTTACATATTACTCTCATAATACTATCATTAGGTAGGTAAGATAATGCAGCAAATCCACGTCATAATACAACAGTACGAAAACTGTTATATTATCTTGGACAGAGAAATAGAGTTTCGTTTGGGTGAATTATAAAAAAAAGTCATGTAATTTTAACGAGTTGGTAATTATTATCATTTGAACAAATGACCTAATTTTTCTTTATTAAAACATTACATCGTCTAGATGAATACAAAGTTCTTAAGTTATCTGCAATTTCCCATCCTATAATTTCATAGAAACTTAAAAACATCTTTGACTACAATATGTATATATAATGCTTATGAAATTGTTTATAATTTTATTTTAATGTACATTGTAAAATGTATCTTATTTAATATATAATATGAACATTTTAAAAGTATAAATTGTTTATAAATGCTGTCAAACCGTTAGGTAATAGTAATAGTAATAACATAAATAAATTGAAAAAAATAATTTATAATGAAATAATAATTTTGTTAAAAAATTGTGATTGTAATCAGACATAATGCAAATCACTAGATAGGTACTACAGTTGTTTTACTTATCATCAGCTCTATCCGTGACTAATGACAATTGATTTATAGTCATAATTTATCAAAAACAATCAATTAAACAAGTTTGATTTTGCGTATTTATATCTACTTGTAATTTAAACTCGCCCACACAACATGTTGTCAAGCTATATGTACTAGAAATATACAACAATTCCAGATAAAATATAATACAATTACTCGCGGAAAATGTTCTGTTTCAAAACTTTAAAATTAATACAAAAATTAATTAAGAAACAGTATTGGACAAAATCGACTTTCATATATTATTATGATATATCGTGCAGCTTACAATATCGACAGAATATTAAAAATATATTATATACATAAACCAAGTACCCAGATATATTAGTTTTACTATTAACAAATTAATCATATACTTATCACTATTAAAAAAGGACAATATTAGCTTATAATGGTACAGCGATAAGCGATGGTACACAGATGACGATGATAATATATTTATCATTATAATAGTAATTCGCCATTGCGGCTTAGACTGAAATTGAGCATTCTATATTTGAATATTTCTATCGATGGTCATGGGATATAATATTATAATGAAGTGACCGGTTATGTATAGGTAATAACCATAATAATTTTGTATATAAATTAACAAATATAGGTTATACCTAGATGGTATACCTAGATGGTTTTCTAGTACTTCAAATTCGATTTATATATATATATATATATATATATTTTTTTATAACATTTTTCAAACCATTAATTTTACCTAATCTATGACAAAAGTTTCTTGACTGTACGAAAAAAAAAACGTAAATTACATAATACATAATATAGGTATTGCTCAAAAATGAATGTATTAATTGTTGATATTATTATGCTTCTATTCTAAAATACCATAATGGTATTTTAAAGCTATATTTTTGTTTGTTATGTTGGTTTGTAATATCGAATTACTCAGCAATTTAGTACCTATATACTTTAGTAACCGACTACTTTTGATACGGGTCGGCCGACCAAACAGGAACTAACGTGCATTTAGCAGAGATCGATCAAAATTAATCATCATTAATCTAAACTTGTCTGGACAGCTTTTGTAAAAGCATTCACTGGCCGCAGTATCAAGTTTAAATCATTCAAAGTCAATGTTTTTGCAGGGGAAATATACACGTGCACCCTCTGCTGTAGGTACATATATCTACCGTACAACACACGGAACCATTGGAGTGAATATGAAACCTGAACTCTTAACGTTTTTCGAAATGGACAAATCATATTAGGTATTATCATAATAATATATTTTAATCGTAATGTTTCGATTTTCGTAATCGCTCACTTGGAGAAGTAACAAATATTGAGAACGATTTGAAACAATTTGAATAAATACTCACCGAAAAAATTATAATAATATAATGTAGGTACATAATATTTAATTGTCCATATTGGCTTCAAAATTAAATTACGCGAGCCTTACGTTTCTTTTGTGTTCTTGTTTTGATTCTTTTTCGTTGTTCAAGTTCAATCTTAGGTATATGTAATGGTTGAGATACAGAGAATAGGTATTAGGTACCTGGAAATATAAATTAATGTGCCTATTTTGCTCAAAGGAATACAAATTTAAAAATGTCTAGCAAAAATGCAATACAATTATACAATCATTTTTAGAAAGGTAGGTATATAATATATTATACATTCAATAAATATATACGAAATTATTTATCTATATACCCAACAATATAAGAAAATATATATTATATTATAGTAGTACAGTACAATAGTTATATGCTTATATAATATGGCTCTCGCGTGGACTTTTATTTTTGTGGGTTTTTATCCGACTGCTAATGAGAACATCAATCTGCCGGTTATGTAATATATAGTTAAGGCCCCACACATGATACTATGGTTGAGTGAATAAATTGAGTGCATGGCATTGAGTGTGTTTGTTTTAAAAAAAAAAAATGTAAACTCTCCTTGTGTCAATCTTCGGTAGGATATTGAAATATATTTTAAACTCATTTTTTTTCGTATTATTCGTTCATTAGCGTCCTAGGTATTATATTATAATTTATAAATTTCAAAACATGGTTAAGGACATGGATTTTTTATTCTATGAATGGAATCTCACACTACAGTGTGTCTACATAGAACGAATCAAACGAATTCCCTCGAAACTCTACCGATGAGGTCAGATCGCTGTATATATACCCAACAATAATAATGATATTTAGACCCGTGCGATGTACGTGATTTTTGTATTATTGTACCATATTATAACGTTCCACTGGTTGGAGGTGTCATTTTTTTTTCGGAATTCGTAGCAAGTGAAAATCAAAGTCGAGACACGACACGTCCGTCAACTATAATAATGTATGTTCATCTATCATCTATATCGCTGCAAGAACACGTATTTATAATGTTATACCTAATTGTTGGGTCTCGGGTTTGTAACAAAATACATTTTATAAAATAATATTTACAAGAATTGTCAATAAAAGTATTGGTTTCATTTAAGGCTAAGAATATACAAATATTATAAAATTATAAATTGCGATTCAAAAAAGATTTTATTGCCATATTGGATTTGGTTGTATATTATTTTTGCTAAAACCTATATAGTCTACTGTATGCTATAAATCAGGATTATATATTAAATATATATTTGTGATACATTTGATATTATTTTTCTGCGTCCACTGATGTTATAATAATTGGGAGCATAATGTTTCATGTAAACTGGTAGGTACACTATATGTGCTATTTAAACTATATTATGTCTTTTCAACGTTTATGTTTGATGGAATGCTATTATGAATGGTATTGATGTTTTTGATGTTCTAAAAATCAATTTTCCTTTGAAAAAATACTATTGCATTTTTCTAAAATCATTTTTCTACCGCACAATTAGTTTCTCCCTATATACATATGTGATTTGTTTTAAACACAATAGGCATACTTGATAAAATTACAATTTATATTATGGTACGACCATTTCACTTATTTTTGGCCATAATAGTAATATAATAATATAATAAATAAATAATATAAATATAATATAATATAAATAATATAATGGCCTATAGTTGGCTAAAATAATACAATTATCTAGAAGTACCTACGTGAAAATTGGATATTTTAATGAAAACTTCTATCTATTTAAAAAGTCAAACAAGTGGTTTCCTGTTTCTGCGTTTCTCAAATTAATATACTAAAAATAATTCTAGTCTATGAAAATGTTTTTTTTTAAATATAAAATAGATATAATATGTATTGGATCTAATATTTATAGTATTATACTATTGGACAGTTATTATAAAATATGTTTTACTAAAGTTTAATAATTGCACGGATTACTAAAATGTTGAAACAATTACTATAGCATCTAAACCTATAATATCATGAAACTAATATTATCATTCGTACACAAGGTTGGACAACTAAAAACAACTCGTTCAAATGATGATTTTAGTACATGAACAATCTTAAAAAAATGATCTGTTTGAAAATTTTCAGTAAAAAAGTTAGTTCTCGTTTGAAAAAAAAATGGCATTGCCAATTTTACTTCCTAAATGGTGCATAAAAAATATTTATAATTGAAAATAATGTCCTTAAGTAGATATAGTCATAAGTCCCATAAGTCAGAATTAATAAATAAATTCAGTATTAATAGCAAAAATTGGTGTGATCAGGGCTCGGCGTAATTCTCTCTGTGTCAGACTCTGCGCCAAAGAAATTAAAAAAAAACATTTTCCAAAAAATACTAGCACTACTAATTACATAATAGTTCACGAGTCTTGTTCAAGTGCGTGTACACGATTCGCATCAAATTATTAAGTTATTTGATAACGATTTTTGCTTGATTGTACGGAAATATCAGTTGCTGGTGTCCGTCAAGTTCATTTTATAATAATGAAATACGTGGTCACGAAAACGTGCAGAGTACTCCTCCGATCATATCATATGGTTTTTTTATTTTATTATTTTTATACTTACCTGTAGTGGTCGTCATATACGTCTTCCGCGTTCCTCCAGTACGCTATACTTCACTTTATTATAACTTCCGCGGTTTGTTATTTTTATGTAGACGATAATAATAATATATAAACGTTAGGTTCAAACAATAGTATTAACATTAAGTTAATATTTGAAATTGAAAATAAGTTCATATTATCAGTGCAGTGGGGAGGGGCGCAGTTTCGCGGCCGAGAATTGTTTTAATAAAAGTATTGTAAAGGTTTCTAATTTACAATAATTATTAATTTTTAGGTAGACTTATTAATTCTTGAAAAATATGCATTATATAATAAAGCATCCACATTATCGGCGGTGGGAGATTTAAAGGACCAAAGCATTTTTATTTTCTTATAGTAGGTGTACTATACAGTATATTGACGAGTTTAATCCAGGTATAGGTACTCCAGGAGAGGCGAATGCGGCCCTTCCTGGAATTTCGTTCAACTCCCTGACAAATATAACTGTCAACAAAATGTATTTATTGATTAATGTACAACACCTACCAACCCTTTATGATTTTATTATTATCAATGGCCATTCATTCCGGCTACCATTCACACATTTTACATCGAAATACGAATACCTATGAGTTATCTAATCATGTTAAATTAGTTATAATTCATTTTTAATTTCAATAACGTACAACTAAAATTTACCAAATTTATAAATTTATTATAATAAAAATAAGTAACGAAGGCGAGAAGACTAACACGAAAAGTTTATCAAAGAGGCAATCGATTTGTTTGTTAGAAAATTGTAAGAAAACTATTTAAAAATAAATAATATGTTTTCTAATTTGTTAGAACTTATGTTCTTAACCTGTATTTAATAAAAATAATAGATCCCTATTTTAAAATAAAATATTCATATAATATAATGTTGAATATTAAATGTTAAATGTGCTAAATGAATTGTAATAACTAATAACTAATAAATAATAATAATATAGTTAATATTACTAAAATGTATATGAAAGAAAAAAAACTGATCCCCCATCACCCTCACACACACACACGCCCAGAACAACTTTGTTGCTACAACACTGGCAACATCCTGATATTGAGTGATACACAATGGCATTTATCGCGTTTCGTTGTATTATGTGACTTCATTATAATTGAACTTCATATTTACAGTGTAAAATGTTTTATTTTTAATTCATCTGGTAATTATTTTAGTACACTCTCATCCATTGAATAAAGATGGCCTACGGCCAAACAGTGGGAGAGTAGCCGAACACGGTTGACTGAAAACACACATTTCCATTTGACGCTAAAGGTCTCTTTTTATATTACATTTTTTTTTAATCTTTTTTAATTTGAGTGGAAAGTGAATAAAACTAAGTGATGCCTTTTTGGAAAAGAGCCGACAAAAAAGTGTATTTGTTTGTGATGTATTTGTATTTGTATGTGTTTGTGTTTTTATAATAGAATGGTAGTAAAGTAGGTGCGGCATTTTAAAATCTGCCCTTGGGCACTGCGTATTGTTGATTGTTGTTTGTTTTCGAAATAATATACGAGCACCTATATTTATGGCCTATATATAACTTACATTGACTAGAAAATTTTATAAAAATATAATTGTCTATCGTTTTAATTAAGTGATATACACAGTGTTGAGACTTATATCCATATGAGAATATTATTATCTATATTTTATTATCTTATATAGAGAAAAAAACTAAATTTTTTTTTTTTTTTTTATTTAGAAATACGCCTCAACTGCCAGGGTTATTGGCGTTTAAGATATACATGTTACAGTTTAATTATAGTTTACTTAATGATACTAGAGCATACAGAAGAGAAAAAAAAAAAAAAAACGTATATAAGATAATTAATATGATACTAATAATATATAAAAATGTGAATTGTATGTGGTATGTTAAGAATTTGTGTTATATTTTTTGCAGAAGGTTTGTTTCTTTGAGAAGTTCTAGGAGTGAAGATGTTCTTTCCGTATTTGGTGCTAGTATTTCACAAAGGTTGCTTGGGAGCATGAGTTTGTCTCTGGTGTCTTTTGTGAGGAGGCATTCTGTTAGAAGGTGAAAAAACTAAATGTTATCATTCTTAGATGAGAATTTCAGTCATCCACTGTAATTTATCTAGACGTTCTTATGTATAAATAATTAATAACATAATATTATTTCACATAATATATTATTATCGTTTATTTTCATAAGATTTGTGAAAAACATTCAAGAATAATACAATCGTGGGTAATATGTTAATAGCAGCGTCTACTTCCTACCTATAGGTAGTAGGTATAGGTACACTTTAAAATGTGAAAAAATTCAAAACAGTTACAAAATGCAAAATATCTCTGATATACAATAGTCACTGATAATAATATATTGTTGCGTTATTTCCGATCGGTCGGCTGTGACGGCAGAAAAACACGATGATTTCGTGATGTGTTATATTTAGTATTAAAAAAAAAATATAACGCATTCCTGCGTACACGTTTTAAACGTTTTAGTTATTTTCCTGGAAATGTTATATTATTACGAATATTATCTACTTGGTGGATTTACCAATGAAAACATTTAGGACAGGTCGGTTTTTAAGCAGTTTAATAAATATACCTACCTACTTATCTTTTTTTATCTCAATAAAAACATATATTTTACCTTTTTATCCGTCATCTAGATACTTTTAGATATTTTAATTTTATTACTTTGATGGTACTTTTTTGTTATCGTCCTCCCCCCCCCTATCTCATAAAAATATCAGAAATATAATTTTTTGTCACATATTATATTATTCTATCTTTATATAAACGTCGGATAATATAAATTTAAAATAAATAAAGGTCATGAAAATTTGAAACAAACAAATTACCTACCTACTCTTTAATGGTAGTGTTATCTATGGTGGAATATAATTTTCGAGGTATTTTAAATATTTTATAGAACAGGCAGTAAGTTGATTTCTTTCATTCTTTAGCCTCCTAGAAATACAGAACGATAGCAATCGAGCATCGACCTGTGAGATCCAGAATACCTTTTGCTTCTCATTTTCGACGACCTTTTAAACTTTTCTCAGTGGTACGCATGTAAGCGCCGGTATGCGGGTCAAAAAGTTGTACTTCGCTGTGGCTTAAGTACTTAAAAACGCGTGAAGAAACTAAATTTTAAATTTAAACTATTATAGTTAATCTTTAGACTGGAATATTAAAACTTAGTAGCCAATTAGTTTATCTTAAATAGGTGTCTACAGCTGTGGTCCGAGGACCCACTTCGACTACTGATACAATTTGTCAATAAGACTGCGGATGCACTAAGGATATGAAAATGATAAAAATTCAAAAAAAACTGGACAAATTTGGGTTATCCCCTCGCGAAGTATTCCACTTGATAACCCGGACTTTCGTGGACCCGACCCAAAAATCCGAAACAAAATCCATGTGAATTTTTAATAGGACGTATAATTATATAGTATTATAGTTATATTTATTTATTTTTTATTGAATAAGAATTGGCGCTTGTGTTTGAACACGCGTGCGTGTTTCTCGTTTATTATTTTTAAATATATTTTCCCCTATTATTATTACAGTGTGAACAGTGACTGAACCTTAGATGTTTCTAAAAAATATCGTGCTTATAAATCTATAGTATTTTTAAATACTTATTAAAACAACTAATGAGGAACCTATTGTCATACATTTTTAATCTTATTGACTAAACGAATAGTTTTTTATCGACATTAATAGAAAAAAATAAAATCAATAAAAGGCATTAAAGAAGGTTATCAAACAATTATTTTAATAATAGGTAGAATTGCAATTTTAAGAAATGTTCGTATGTTTTTCCCCACAAATTAAAAAGTACTTTGAATATTCAATTTTTACCCCTTCAAAAGTATCAACTACATCCAGTTTTCTACCAAAAACCTTCTTTGAAGTTAAAACTCCTACAAAGGTAATTTTTTCTACTAATATAAATGTTTCCATACACAAAAAAACACATTAAATTGAAAAATCAATAAATTCATTGATTTCATCAAACTAATATCTAATTTTGTTTTATGCAAATAATTATATGTAATCACTCGAAATTAGGCTAAAAACTAAATATATGAAAACGTTTATACATTTCGAGAAAACTGGTGTTTACCTCCAAATTAAACACCTGTATATTATTATATCATGACAATGACATTATGTTTATATATTATACGGTTGTGCGATCGGCCTCGTGTTATAGGTACAATAACACACACACACACACACACACACACACACACACGCACACACACAGAGGAGACACGATTCGGAACTGGTGCGAAATTCCGCTTTTGGAAGATTCACGCACGCGATTCAATTAAACGGTGGCCACTGGCAAATACACGCGCGTATTGTAACGTTATATTATTATTTTTCTTTCGTCGCGCAATCAAAATACGTATAATATTATATTATGCCGTGCGTCCGTCTGCCCGCAGTATACACGTCGTTACTTTATTATATACCTAGGTATAAGTAACCTAACCCATACAATAAAAGCGTGTGCGTGTTCCTATATTTGTACAACGTGATGAATGATGATCCGGTTGTCTGCAACTGCATCGGACAAGCCGAGGAGAACGCTCACCTCGCACGGCGCAACGATAACAATGATATGCAGTGGTGGGATTCGAGGGAAAAGACCCAGTCCGCAAACATGATGAACATTTTATATTATATCCCTTGATATTATTTGGATAAAGTATATTTAACTTACATAATTATATTTAAAACTGTTTGCCTATACTCGTATATATTTTCAAGCTTACATCTCTAGACACACACAACATCTCGATAAGACTTTAGTAAAATTACACTCATGAGTAAGAACCATGTGACGTTTTCATTTTTTTTTTATGAATATTTTGATCTAAATCGGGTACCTTGGTTATAATTAAATTATACAACAATTAATAATGAATTAATAAAGCAGGTCTACCTGTCTATAAACATTAAAATAAAAATCGTGATTAAATATGACTTTAATCTAATTTTCAAGCAAAATTTCCATGTACATAAAGAAACCTTTTAAAAAACAATATGCAAAGTTGAATAAAAAAAAATAGAAATACCACTATAACTACTGCTCCTTTTGTTTCCTGTTCTTGTCCTGTTCTATCATTTGTAATATTTACAATTTTAGACGATAATATATCATACATTATTAATAAATACCTACATCGTGCAGCGTGTTAATAGCCAATATTCTAGGACGCTTTTGAGATAATCTGCAAATTTCAAATCCATCAAGTTTTATTGAAAAGAATATATATTTTTTTTTCATTAATCAACCCGTGGCAACTTAGGTCATTAGGTGGTTTTTAACTGTGAGGGAGGGTACTGTAGGTTTTAGACGCGTGTGTTTTAGTTCGGCAGAATTTTCAAGTGGGCACCCGTAGGTAGGTATTTATATTTTTAAATATCGAAAAACGTAATAAAAAAGAAAAAAACAAGACTTCATAATAAGAAAATGTTTACAAATATTCTTTACATTAGATTAGTTTATACACTCAGATTTTTATTTTAAAAATGTTTTTGCATCTGAGAATAGTCCAATTGTTTCATACAGATTATGTGCAGGTATGTGCAGGAATTCGTGTCAAATATCTGTACGATTTGGACAGTGGACGAAAATGTGTTAGAATGTTTGATTGTCATTTGTACATGACTATAATATGGGTATAATGGATGTTCAATGTTTGCCATCACAGGTATCCGTGTGAGATCTTCGTGTGACCAATTCAGCCGAGCATATTTCGTATGTGAACTCCTCCCTTGCCGTGTCGTGTCTAATAAGGTTCAGCCTGTAGAGTTCAACGAAGTGTTTTTTTTCCTTACAATATTGTATCATTCCATGTTCACGCATAATATATAGATTAATGAATTAGTATATTTCTGCAAACATCAACTAGTGATGAAAAATGTAATATTGTGATGCTATTATAGTGTGGTTTATTGAGTGCCATCACTGCCATCATTAACTTGTATACTTCGATGCTCCGGTGTCCATATTAAATGTATATATTTTATCTTTATTGGATTGGTAGATAAGGAAACTTAGGAAACCGATTTTTAAAGCCAATGAATCCACTTCGAATAATATTTTAGTGAGTGATATAGTCGTGGTTCTATCACAGTTTCTGAATCATATATTATTTTTTTATTTTATTTATATTATATATTAATTATACCATATAGACCAAGCTTGGAGTTATGAGTACGATTTACGATCAAATTTTACAATTTAAGTAATTTCATAACTATTAATATTTACCTACTTACATCATTTAATTAAAATACATTAAAAATTAAAAGTTTTAAAATAATTGGTGGAGACATGTGTGGAACATAGAAAGGAGCGGTGGACCGAGACCTGCAATGCCTGATATTAAAATGTAAAACATATCAGTGATACAAGGGCGGATGACTCAATTTTACCACTTCACAAATACACGTCACGGATAATAAAAATATTCGCAGTATGCTTACGTTCAGAAGATAGGCCAAGCATATTAGCAGGGTCATAATCATGCGTGGCACACAAGAAATTTAAAGTATACATAAGTACATAACTGAAAAACGCAAATATTTTTTTCTAAATTTAATAATAATTATGAATGTTATATTATAAATCTGAAATATTAAGTACACGTGTCACGTTTCCGTCCCTAAAACTGTATACCACTGCAGGTAGACATTCGGCCTATATATTATAGACTGTACCCGAAAGTCTAAGAGATATCGTTGCGGAGACAAAAGAAAATATGTAGATAATCGACACCCGAACCTTTATAATAGGTTTTCGGAGGGTCTACGCACTAATAAATTTAACTATTTCAGAGTAAAACGGCGTTCGGTGGCCTTCAATAATGTACTTATGTACCTACCTCTTAGTATTATTAATTCTGTTACGATAATTGCCACCGTTATCCAAAAATTAAATTGGTACGTCTAAAATTCGTCTGTGTTCCAATGACATAATAATAATATAATAATATGTGGTAAGTACTTACTGAAAACGGTTGATTTTCCAAAAGACATTGATACGTCCTTTGATGTTCCCGGACGTTGATATTGTTATTAGACATAATAATATGCGTTACGTTATTTTACTTATTAGTTATTACGAACATCCTTCGTGACTGATCGTGTTTCAAGTATAAAATAATCTAATTGAATGTACAATGTGATATTTTATTAAGTACCTACCTACAACTTACTAAATAATTTGTTATTATTTGTCCGTTGGTAGTAAAATATTATAATTATTATTATTTATTAGTCATTACACTGTTATTCTATTTAACTATAAGTGGAAAACGTATACATCTCCAGAAGACTATACATACATTAAAGGTAATTCCACTTTTTAATTTCGTCACACACGACTCAAAGGTTATACTGGTAAACACTATTGTAATAATTAATTACTGCATATACAATAAACATTATACCTACCTACCTATACTATAATATCATAACAATACACATTTTTTTGGAATCGCGCTTGGATTTCAAAATAAACAAGAAAATATTTTTTTTTTGCACGGATCAATGTAATTGTAATAATTAGCATTTAATTAACGGTATATTTTGTTATTTTTATTTTTGCTTGGAATACGTTATTCGTATATTAATTAATAACGATTCCCCAAGGTCTGAAAGTAATCAAATATAATATTACATTATATATTTTATTTACGAACCTTCACGTTTGAGTACCTATACTTGCGTGAATCCAAATTACTACAATGTATTAATTTATTGTATCATATTTGTTTGCAATATTCCAGACTCGGTTATTGGCTATGATGTTTGGTAGGTATTTGAACAAAACATTATACTGTTGACGGCTGAGCTGATACAACACATCAAATCACAATACGATTATATACGAACTTAATTATTTTTATTTATTGACTTCCTATATCAACTAGTTTGGTTATTGATGAGTTATTTTTAAAAAGGTACATATTTTAAATTAAAATTCATCTGAAATGAAAATGTGTAATGATGATTATTATCCTTTTGTGTTACGATGAACTACACAATTAAAGTAAATAATAAATACCTTCTTTCATTGTATATGTCTGTATTTAAGTATATTGTATATAACAGTTAATAATTAAAATTCGGAGAACAAAATGATACAATGCCAACGATATATAATTTATTATATTGGGGATTGTATTTTATATGAAAAAAATTATCGAAATAATAAGTACCTACTATAATTTGTAAATATTATTGTAATACATTGTATTAATACTTTGCAATTTCGCCCAACTGTAAATTAATAATTTATGTCCAACACAATTAATATCAACTATCAAATTATTGGGTTTATTGAAAATAGGTAAATATCTACGGTTTTAATTCATATTATTCAACGCATTGTTTTACGAACAATACATTTTTAATCGATTCAAATGGTTTAAAATCCATTGTAACGGTAGCTGGGTTTTTGCTGCCGCTTCCATTGTGAGAGTACTGGTTAACTAACCAACTGCTTCCCCCATAAATTCAATATAAATATTGCTGTAGCTATAATCATTTATTAAATTAAATTTAACAAAAATACAAGTAAAAAAATAGCTGATAAAATGTATGTTGTACCTTTACTCTACAGTCTATACGGTCTGTCGTAATCTAAGTTGGCCATTAGTCGTTTGGTATTGATTGACCGAATGAGAAATGGACTAATATTTTATTGAGATCTTCAAATAATACTTATCAAAACACGTTTTATTTCCAACTAACTATCAAAATTCAAAATATGCAATAAGACATCAATTAATCAAGTATGACAATGAAATCAATATTAATCTATTAAGCCCTAAAACCAAAAATTTCAAAATACACAAAATATTATAATACCTATATCACGCAAAAAACAGGTTTTAGTTATTTCATTAGAAATATTAAAATCATATTTCGTACTTGCTTAGATAAATAAGATTAAATAAAATAAAATTAGATAAAACGATAAGACATTTTAAAATGCATGAATAAGTCCTTGATCTATTTTATAACTCATCAGTCATCAATAATCACATTTCATACTGAAGTTCTGAACTTCAATAAAATGTTAGTTGTTACTGCCGCTGCTTAGGTACCTGTATTGTTTAAATTAACTTACACCAATTTTTATACGACTGTTATCCTTACCATCGATTTACATGCATATTTAATGTCAAATGTAATATTAGACATTATTCAGATATCTATACTATAACCAGCCTATACTGCTAAAAATCAGAAAAATTGTTTATCTTGGGGGACACGGATCCCCATTAGTCCTCAAGTGAATTAAGGAAAAGAGTCACGGCTATCATAATAACTGTTTTATTTCACATAGAATCAATTTGGTCCGTAAAACCATTAAAAACAAAATTGAATATAGTATATACAATATACATAATATAATAATATGATGAAACGTTAAAAGTTATTATTACACAAGATGACAAGAAGTATTAAAAAAAATATATATAATAATAGTATGTTCATTGTTGTTCACGCGTCATAATGTAGGTACCTATATTGTGCTGGCTAAACTCTCGATTGTGCAAACTTTTTCGCTTTTCCACATGGAGTCACAGTCGAATCACCATCGAGGGTATATTGACTGCACACTATATTGTTTACTTAATTACCTTTTGTATACCTTGCTGTATAATGTGTTTGGATTTTCAAATTTTCAAAACAAATTCTAAATGTCGCATAACACCAGGAAAATCCAAAAAACTGTTGTATATACTTATAAAAAAACGTTATTATTTCATTAAAAATCTGTCATATTTCACATACTTACTATATTATTATAATTAGGGGTTTTAAATTGTATGAAATATTCGATTTATGTAAAAAATAATAAATTAAAAAACTTATTGTATATAATTAATAATGTTTATTGTTGTTCATAAACTTACAGCAAGATAACGTTTATAAAAGTTGGTTTATTGTATCAAATATTAATAAATAATAGCCAATAGGAACCGAATTGATAAGTGATAAGTTAAAAGATAATATTAAATAGCATATACCTATAAATACCATTTATACCAACATGGTAAAATATATTCGTAAAACTTGGTTGATAAGTCATTCATTATCGAATATCGATATTTTATGTGTATTATCAATAATTATTTCTTATAATATAGAAACGTATACATTCAAAAAATTTATATTTTTTCATAATTCCATTCAAACATTTCAAGAAATGTGAAGTTATGGATTTTGAAATATTTCAAGCAATAAGTGGTGAACACTGTAAAATTCAAGGGTAGCAGCTACTACCCCTGATTTTTTTGGTGAGTGGGTGGGTAGGTGGACCCAAAATATTTACACCATAAAAATACTACTATGCATACAAATATTAAAAATAAACCATTGAATAATTATAGGCTATTGCAATAAATAAAGAGGTTACTGATTCAATATGCTACCACTATTTATTTTTTAGTGAGCGCCACTGGAAGCGGCAATATACGAGTTAGATACAGTACAACTACACTACCTATACATGTATACACTAGTAAAGGTAGCAATATATTATAGTAATAGTATAATAGATATTATACACAACTCCAAAAGTTAACATATTAAAGATAATAGATATAATTGCTGATCTCATCATTATGTCATGTTAAGGCGGGCCCAAACAGAAAACGACTATAATAGTAAAATACTAAAACGTGATGGTTGCAATAATTATGACAGCCTAGTATCATTAATTAGGTGCAAACAAAAAATATGGTATTTATTTATGCACTAAGAATAACTACATTTAATACTATAACAGTATAACTTAACTACTTTTTGAATATTTATAATAATATACCTACATTATACTGTAATGTCCATTGTACATTGTACAAATGTACATTAATAATATACCTAATAGCGATTTATTTAATTTTGATTATATAATTAATATATAATAGATTACATATAAATGCATTACGTATGCCATGTGGGAAATTGACAAACAAAAATAATTCATTAAATATGAACAGAATAAAAAAATGTATTTTATTTATATATTATTATCATGAATAAAAATAAACCATTTTTAGATATTGCAGGTGAGTATTTTCAATTATTTTTATTAAGTTACTAAAGTACTATTGGGTATAATAAATGTTATACGGCTGTTATTTAGTGTAATTGGTCTATCAACCATGAAAATGACGGAGCGTAATTTATTATTAGTCTATCGACCCTGAAAATGACCAAGTGCAATATTAATGCAGGTCTATCGACCCTCAAATAGTTTGAGCTCGATTGATATATGAAAAGGTAATTTTAAACGCAATTGGTAAACTTATAGAATTATAAGCAACTGCATTAACATTTTATGTGTAACTAAGCATTTGTATAATGGCTTGAGTCTCATATAAAATTAATTTGTCATACACTAATGAGTAATGACTGTATATTTGTTTTAGTGCATTATCACTATATTAAAACGACAATTTTTGTGCATACCTAAATTTTTTTCCAATGACAACACGATAAAAGCTATTTATATGCCACTGCTTGCAGGAGTTCTATTTTTAATATCAGATTAGTGTACTACTCTATAATATGTTATTATAACCTAAATATTGTTATAACTGTAACTGTATGCTATTAGTATATTCCTTAGACAGTCATAAAATTGTAATTTGAATATATAATATTATATAGTATTAATGTAGAAATATAGTTTAGCGAATAAGTAAATAAATTATTAGTTATTAAGATTCAGTCCAATGAAGCTGAAATAAGTTGAGGTGACCCTATGATATATTTTATGCATATAACACCGCTACAAGCGCAGTCACGAGGCAGTCCTGCTATCGTCGTGGAACTCGAAGGTTGTACGCGGATAAGTGACAACTGTAGCACGGGTTAAGTGTTTTATACTTGCACCAATAAAACTGTTTCTGACCGAAAATTGTGTTTAAGTTTTATTTCAGCTAGGCTTTAGTGGTGAATAACACTATTGGAAAAGGTAGCAAGACACTGTAGTACTTACTTTCTTTCTCTTTCAGTACTCGTTATCGTGGTCAGTCGAGAAAGAGTAAAACTTTGTTTATGTTAAAGAGATATCAGCCTCAAACATCCAGTACTCGTTATTGTGGTCAGTTGTTCGAGAGTAAAGTTACCTTAGAGTTGTAGACCTTGTTTAATTAACCTTTTGTGCAGTACTCGTTATTGTGGTCACCAAAATGAGAATTTAATAAGTTTGTACAGCCGGTGTCGATATTTACTCGTTTGAAGGTTTGGGAATCGGAAATCGAAATAGAGCTGTTATATACCAAGTCTTTGCGTGGCGTATACGTCACAAGACAGTTACCTACATAATTATTTAAAATAAAAAAGATTAAGGTACATAAACCCGAATCATATAATGTAAAGAATATAAATATAGATTAAAGTTAACAAATACACGTCAAGTACCTACAGATCTTTAAGTAAATAATGAAATAGATCTTTATTATTCATAGAATGTCTTCAAGACTTTAAAAGATTAGGTGGGGAAAATAACATATATTTGGTTAATAATAACATTATAATCATTATGTAAAATATGAGTTTAAATCTAGAGTTATGAAAGTTAGTTTTGACTTTTGAAGCGTAGTCATTCAATTAGTAATAATCTATAATTATTGTATTACAATTTTAAATTTGAAAGTTTTTAAATATTTAATTTTTTTCTCAGTGGTAAGATAGAGAAAAACGTTTATAATATCGTAATCTGAATGAGGAGCACTGTTTATTTTATATTGGAAACTCAAAAATCTTAAAAAGTTATTCATTATTTGAGAGAGATTTTAATTTTATATTATAGTCAGTGTGCCATATTATATTTGCATATTCCAATCGAGAGTGAGCCAAGGAAAAATACATTGATTTAAGAGAATGAGAATAGTAGACATTTTTGCGTTTAAAGTTGAGTTTTTAATCAAAAATGAACACCCAGATCATTAATTAAATTTATTCAAGGTATAGGTATATTTAAATGTTTTTTTTAAACATTACAATTTAAAAAAATTAAATTTTTAACTTTCTTTAAAAGAGAAAAAAATAGTTCTCAGCATATTTTTATATACCTATAATTAGGAACTATTACCATTTTATTATACCAATTTTGGACTGCGTTTAAATCATTTTGATAAATGAAAAAAAATGTCTTCTGCCTTTAATAACTTAAAATTAGTCTAAATATTTGATATAATTGTCATTGGGCATCAAAAATTAGAATTTAATTAGCAGATACATATTAAGTTTCAATGATTAATAAACTCTTAGAATATCATTAACAAAAACAAATGTCTTGGGTAAATGTAATTATCAACAATAATTTAAACAAAAACTAATACACTTCTAAATGTATAAAAATAGCTCAAAACAAGTCAAAATATTTTGAAAAATTGTACCTATATGGTATATAGAAAATGCTAATATAAATATTTAGTGAAGATTGAATGGAGGTATACCTATATATCTTTTGAAATGTTTTATTTAATAATATATAATATATTTTGTTAATCGTTTTTTTTTTTTTGTTTTGCGGTATTTTATTATTTTTAGTTTTCACTTTCCGTTATAGTAACGTTTACAAATTTCAATAATTTTTCGTCAAATATAACGTTATTATAACGTTTGAATGCCCTTCTATTAACACAACATTTTCTTTTATTTCGTTAACTATACCAAAAACCATGGTTAACTGATTATATTGGCAAGTTGGCAATTAAATCATTACACCCTATCACCATATAATAATAATATATTTAATTTATTTGTTTGTACATCCACGTGTTTTGGAAGCCGGTTCTCATCGTATTTCAAATGTATATACTTAAGGCATATACGAGTATGCGACATGTACCTACAATCTACATTGTACAAGGGTGACGGGCGCCACTCGGGCTTGAGTATCCGTCAAAATATTTGTTGGCTGCGGATCACCCGTTTGAATTAAGGCTGGCAATTTAATCATTGTTCTTAACTCAGTTGAGTTATAAATCTTGCACGAGGAAATATATGCCAGAATATAATAATATTGTGATTATTATTCGTAGGTATTCATTCGGTCAGTCGTGTACTTGTGTGTGAATTTATTATTTATTAATACAACGCGTAGAACGAGTAAGTAACCTATTGCAGTGCCTATTGTTTCTTTACGTGCCTTCAAGGATTCTAATTTGCGTTCAATATCAGCATGACAAATTATATTGTTCCACGGAAACATATTATACGGGGTGATCTATATCCAGATATTGTGTGTTTCACTATGATTTCCCGAGTCAAATTTATGATTTTGAAGAAAACATATGTTTTACACAGTTTTTTTTTACGTACCTATTCTTATAAATGTGCGGTATACCCATAGGTAGGTGGTATTGAACTTTTTAGGTTTTTAACAATTTTTTTCAACGACAACCTATAATTTATAATAGGTATGGGTACATGCATTTATTTCTAAATTCTGAAAATGTAATATTTTACAATTAAGTTCCTACTTCAAACGATAATTTTATTAAAAAACTTTTTCAAAATTACAAAAACTAGCTTAAAAAAATCGTGTAGTTACTTAAATGGATCACTATGTCTATATACTATAATTACATTACAACCATACATTGGCTCCGTATTTATAGGAGAACGTTTAAATATTAGAATTTATTATAAATATATATTATTATTATTTTTTGTACCTATACTCGACCTTTTTGTTGGTAGCTCATACGTAGACAACTGCACGCCCGATTTCAATGACGAAAATATTAGGACCCAAGCGGTAATTGCAATTATTATGTACTTGAATAATTTTGTACTCGAAAAAACCGAAATTGAATAGAATTAATATTGTTCACTGGAAACTGGACGTGCAAATTATATATATAAAAACATTATTACCTATGTATACAGTTTCGAACAATGAAGGGTATCCGATGACATTCGAGGAACATATTATAATAGTTGTAATGACAGATGACGTACTTTATAATAATATTATAATAATATCACAATAATTAATTCTGATAGATAGGTACTAATGCCAAAATGTACTATATGGGCTATCATACGACCTTACAATCGACGCACTTCACCGTGAAGTAATACAATATAATATTATATACCTACTCGATATTATTATTAATGGTATTATTAATGGTTAACAATCAGTATATATACATATTATATTATATTCGTGGAAGTTATTATAGCTCAAATTAATCGTGTCTAACCAGTAGGTAACTACAAAAATTATCAATGGTATACGGTAAACATGCTCACCCCACTTTTATACTTAATTAATGCATTAATATTCAAATTCGGATTTTTAATTATATTACGTTTAAAGATATTTCAATTCTCAGAACATTTTGTCATTAAATAAGTATCGAGGATTGATACAAACTCCCTTTTTTATTGGACGAGAACCACCCTTTTCGACTGTATAAGTTTATACTTAATTGATTTTTTTTAAAATGTTTCCACATATAAATCAAAATTCAAACGAGTAGTCTCTGCGTTATTGAACTCTATATGTAGATAATATGTATAAGTGCTAATAATAATAATAATAAAGATAATAATTATTAGGCATAATAATAATGATTTTATACAAGATATAAACATTTATTTAATATTTAGACTAATGTTTATTATACTTGGACAATTTTTACAAATCATAAAGTTGCAATAAATTAATATTAACGAATAACGACTATAGTTTTTAAATTTCCATAGCCTACGCCCTACGTCATATTATCTTCAATACTGTTATTATCAACCAGTATTATCCTTAGTAACTCAGAAACTATTCGTATTTTGATTTACATAATAATATTATATCTAAATGTTTATTATGCAATGGTAAAAAAAAATTTATTTAATTAATATGAAATGTCAAAACCCGGAATACCGACTAAATAGTTAGGTTAGGTTATAGGTTAGGCTAGGTTTAGGAATTTTTAAATTAAATTGGTTCTTATAGGTTCAAAATTAATATAATTTTATTTATCATAAGCGTGATTTCCAGACTTCACGGAACCCGCTGACTTTGTCTATTTATCAATAAAAAAAATATGCTAATATTTTGCAAATAATTGCAAATTGACTTTAAGAATTTTTTTTTTCCTATGCGTAAAATTCAATGACTTCATCGTCAGTAGCATACTATAAATTATAATCCAGGAGTCTTCAGAGCAGCTCAGAGATTTTCAATTCGGGAGAGGGAGGAGACATTGAAGAGTTTTTTTTTATAGACAATTTCCTTCTATAAACATTTTAGAATGAATATAAATACGAATGCTACACGTTAATATTATGATATTATTATGTCAATAGGGGATTTTAACCCCATAACCCCGCCCCCCCCATACACACACACACCACGATACCACCAATAATACCTACACTAATAGCTATATATAATTTATAATTTGATATGTTTATCCACGGGCCGCGGCTGTTAACTATCTTGATTACTTTTATATAATTCATATACTTCATCATTGAAACTGTTTTGGATCAAATCATATTGTATTCATCGGTGTGGCTTGCGAACATATTTTCCATGTTGGCCACCCAGGATATAGTCTATATACCTAATTAATTTACAAAATAATTTTTACAACAATAGAATTGCTGTGATTTAAACAATCATTTAAAAATAATTGGATTGTATCACGCGTGATGCATAGTAATAATAAGATGTTCTATACGAGTACTGTTATATTGGGTATGTTCTACGCGTTTTATGATTTTTTTTTTTTGTCTTAATAATTTATTTTAACCGTCGACTTGTCCGGTATATTATACCAATACCACGATTGTGATGATAACGTCAAACGTGCATTTAATTTTCAACTCGACATCATAATAATAAATCTTTATCATTATAATATTATCCAAGGATCAAACGCACCAGTACGTTTGCGCGCTTATTATTATATACAATTTATTTTACGGTTGGTAAATGTCGTAACCATATATATCTGCGAGGAAAGTACAGTGTGTGTGTGTAGGTACCTATAATAATATAATTTATTATGTTACGATATTTCTCTATCAACCATGCGTTGATGATGACATCGCAAAGATAGTTTGAGGACCTTTAGTACAGGCTATATTCTGGATCTGGCAAAATGTCAGTGGCATAGCTAAGATTTTTTTTTGTGGGGGGAAGGTGGTAGTTGATAATTTGGGGAGAAGATTGAGATCCCTGATATATTATATAAGTTTGGTATGCAGCTATAGATGCCATGTTCTTATATTTATTTATTTATTTAATTAGCTTATATTATGATTTATGGTGACAATATTTGTAAATTGAATGATTGTTTATTCGAGTTTTTATGTTTATTTATTAATTGATATGTGTATTATTATTAAATAATAAACGAAAAAAAATAAAAAACACACACCATTGTAAAATCAATAAATTTATCGCTCCGCTCAGAATCTAAAAATTGGGCGTAATTTTAGTTTTATAATTTATTAGATATAGGAACCTGTTTTTAATTGATAATCCACGATTAATTTTACTTATAAACTCTTACAGTGATCTTCATAAAAATTACAATTTAAATACATGGTGATTACCGTCTTACACTCTTATACGTAGTACGTTCACATGCAGTACACTGAACACTGAAAGCATTTTCGAATGCTTAAACAATTCCAGTAAAAGTTGCAACTCTCTCTGCCATTGATTTGAATTTTTTAATCCAGAATTATAGTACAACGGCATTTGACCGCGGCTAGGCTTCTTAGCGATTACTGAACCTTGCTATTAGTCACTATATTCGAATAAGGTTTAAGAACTTTATTATGACTTTCAGCACTTGACTGGAACCATTGACCTAGAAAAAAATATAAGTCAATTTTATTAAAACAAGTGTAAAGAAATTTTAAGCGAGGTATGTGCGGTTACATGGTCACTCGTCAACGAGGTCTCATGCGTTCTTGGTACATATGGTTGTTATATTAATACATTTAGGACTAATAGCAGTTTTTGCATAGTATTCAATAATTGTTCAAAACATATAGAGTTAAGTGATGGATGATTAATGTGTTTAATAATACCTGGAGCGTAAAATTTTTTTTTCATATTTTACAAATTACAAGTGCATATTATTTTACATATTGTTATTTGATTTAGAGTACGACACAGGTATTCTACCAGAAGGTGGTTATTATTTTATTCTTATATTTATGTTCATAACAGCTGATTGTCAATACGACTGTATTGCAGTGCCATGGCCCACGAGTTCGGATAGTTATCACTCAGCAGTTGTCCGACGAAGTGCTCGGTACGAACAACAAACCGTTATATCATTATTTACAATTGCTGGTTGAATAATGTAATGCAGTATTCCTAACAATATATTTTGAAATTATTGTATCTTTATAATGACCAAACAGAAAAAAAATCGTCAAATGTTTTGATAGACAAATATTAGTAATGACACAGGTAGGTACTACACTAGTTACAAGTTAATTGTATTATACGACCAGTACATCAGTCGTCGATCCTGCGTATGATAATAAAATATAATCCATTTATTTATCGACAATATTATTATTGTAAGCGCGTTTATAATATATCAATTATGATTGTCATTTCTTGCTACTAATCTTTCGTCGCAATAGAAAATAAAATAGGTGTTGTAAAATAATAGTTAGGTACCTATTTAAATATATTATATATTTTTTCTTTTACTGCACAATAGAAGCAATTATGCATATTTTAAGGTTTTCAGTGGCGTTAATAGTAGGTAGCCTTTTAATAATATTTTATTCGTATTTCTTGATAGGTACGTATAGTCGTAGAGTAATATAATTTATTTTTATGTTGTTGGTCAACTCAGAGGTCTAAAGACCCTATTAAAAGATAAAAAATGCATTACTATTGTAACATATTCATGTTTTTTTTTTTTTATTTAGAGAAAATAAGCGTTTTATATTAAATATTTTTTAATATTTTAATACAGTTACATACATTTTATTTTTGTCAATTTTCAACGGACCGAAGAATAAATTCAAAAAATATTTATATTTTAAAGAGTGTAAAATGCGGGGCACGACTGTTTAATTAATATTATATGACCATACCTGCCAGCCTTTATTTTTTTATTTATAAAGATTCGAACCACACATTTTTTGTACATTATTGAAATGATACAGAGATGTACCACATCCATATCATCATTATGAGAACCAATTGCCTAAATTTATTTTGGTAAGCAAATCATCTTTTATTTTTTACTAAAGTTCAGTTACAGACATAATATAGTATATGTCCGTGAGTTTAGTTAACCCATATTAGTAGTTAGGTACTTTATTTGTATTATGCAATTGCAACCACTTTGAAAATGTATTCATGAAATACATAAATTGTTATGTATGTCTATTGTTTGTAACAGACTCTTAAATACATATTTTATGTATCTATCGATAGTAGAATATTTGATTTAAAAAATAACTAATTCAAGATTTTACTCCTCACTATCCTTCTTATTCGGACTTAATTAATAGGTATAGTAACTAGTATAAGTACATAGAATATTACACTGATGCAATGAATAACATAAATTTATTGTGCCCAACGACCGAAGAAAATTGTAAATGCACCCAATACATTTCAGGTATCAATTTCCATGTAGTAAATTGCGCCTATTACATTTCAATAATAATGTTCATGTTGTAAAGAGTCTATTATTTTAAGGAATATTATTTATATGATAGAAATTTAGTATTATGCAGAAGGCGACCAAAATGTCCTCCAAAAATTGTTTTTCGGTTTGAATAAAATAAAAAATGGAAAAATTTGAAACCATTTTCAAATTAAATATTATTGTCTACTTATAGGATACATATTATTTCAAGTTTTTAATTTTTTTTTTATTTGGTTAATTATAATATAGTATATAGTAAACTAGCTGATCCCGTGACCTTCGTTGCCAGTTAAATGTACCAACTCTATAGGACTCAAACTTTGTTAAATTCGTTATTTAATATTCGGTGTAAGGTGTTCAAAATCGATCATAACTTTTCTGTTGCCTGGAATAAAAATTCTGATTCGCATCAGTATATTAACATGTAGGCAATTTACCTGCCGTAGATCGCGGACCCCGTGCTGTTTATATAAGTGTATGATTTAACTCTAAAGTACTTATCAAAGTTATACCAAGTTTGTCGTATTCCACCTATGGTGGATTAATATAATTAATTAATACAAAATCCTAACTTAACCGTACAAAATCCGATGAATAAGAAAAAACCAAATTTAACGATTTTTAAATTAGCTTATCTTCGGAGGTCTAATCTACACTATATATATTGACAAAAATTAATAATACAAATCAACAAACATGCCTGATTAACCAATAGCAAACAATGTATAATACACTACTATTATTTTAATCTGCAACAATAAACTAAATTTTTCTTTTTATTCTTTAGTTAATTTTTTTCTGGACAGATGGCGCCACTATTGCATTTTTGACATCCAGATTTCCTACTTTTCCGGTGGATTTTCCTAAAAACCAGCCGTTCTTGTTTGTTATCGAATACAATATTATAATAATAATATAATAAGTTTATAACATCATTTTTTTTTTCAATCTGTTGAAATTTTTCACTTAGGTATTATTGGTTCAATTTACTACAAGTGCTCTTTTTACTGACTTCACCGTTAGTGCAATTTACAATCGCCTGCTGCAGGGATGGACAATATTCTTGGAGAAATACTAAACCTACTAGGTATGATAGATAGTTAGTTAATTTACCTATGAATACAAGATTTTCACAAATTAGGTTTTTTTTTTAAACGTCGATAAAAAATTTATTGTTCCGTAAAAAAAATTAAAAATGTAATACAAGGTTCCACATAACATTATATTGCTGTTTAAAAATATTAGAGATACATGATAAAATGCACCATTTTTTTTTTTATAAGCATTTATAGTGAAGATTTTGACTGAGTTAATTTTGAACATTTTTTTGTAGGTAGTTCAAAATGTATTAAATGTTCGAATTCTATAGGTAAGCTTTGATTTAAACTCTTTTTTAAAGGGTCCTAGGATTGTTTGGAAGGCCATTTTGGTATAGGTATTAGTCAGCTATTCGTCGGCTGTTAAAAATTTTGGCAACTTCTATAAATATGTAGACCGATAGTTGCTCCTATATATTATTATGAATCCAACACAAACGTCACCACAATACCAATATCCTATACACGCTATACCACTTGTTGTCTTTCGACACTAAAAATTATAATAATTTCTCGCCAACTCGACGCGACGCGACCACCGCTGCTCAAACGCGTAATATTATATAACTATAACGGATAACGGATGATCATTATGCTAATAATCGCGATGCGCAGCTTGTGTGCAGCTAATATGCCACTTGCACACGCGCGCTGCACCGGAATCGTCGTAATTGCTTGATAATAATAATTAGGTATTATTAATCGTATATTATCATATTATATTATTATTATATAGCTAGGTACCGACGACGACGACGACAATGTCACGTTATTATAATTGGTTTATTCCCCCGAATTCGGTGGCCCGCCGCCCATATACCGACTGCGGTCGTCTCGAAAACGAAGGTCATCCGCGCGTCACCGTAGTCATTCTGTCTCCAGCCCGATGAACAAGACGCATGCCGTAGCCACCGGTAACAGCTAGATAGGTACAACTGGGTACTGAATGTACTACTACAGCAGTCGTACGACTACGATAATAATGTTGTAATTCGCAGCGGGAAAAATAATAATACCCGGCCGGCTGCCGAAAAATAAAACGGTTTATTCTCCGTTCCATCGCGTGTGTTTTGTTTGTTTGGCTGTATTTTTTTTTTCCCGTCGTTTCGTGACAGTGGTCTGAAGAAATCTCTGCCGCCCGCCCGCCCACCCGCGTGCCGAGCCCACTAAACAGTTTAATTGCGAGTGCCGTTACGGGCGTTTTGAATTATTTAAACGCACGTCAAACATAATACACACACACACAACACCAACAACAACTACAACAATAATAACAATAACAATAATACGTACGCCCGTGTCGAGTACACAATACGTATGGGTACAACACACGTTTCAGCGTACGTATAAAATGTGTAACGCGATTGTACAATATAAAATATATATTATATTATTATTGTATTATTATATTATAGCTGTAGACTTCACCTGGGTTAAGATTAATCCATCTTTCTATCGTTTTCCGTTTAGCTTCAGTTGAAATACCTACACACCTAATACAAACACGATTACAATTATTAGTTTCAAGATTTTCCACTTGTTGATAATAATATATTCTGCACATCATATATATTTTTGGGTACCTATCTATAAATCCCCAAAACTGGAGACAGCATGAATGAATGCCTGGAAACCTATTTAATATGATCAGAATAATTGGCAGACAAAGCATAAAAGTAAACATTGTACCTTATCAATTATTATGTGCATAAGTATAGATGGGTATTTTATTAAAAGATCTGTTTTTAAAAAAAATTTTTATCCCATATTAAATATAGTAGACATTTTCTGTTAGCTATAAATTAATGTTGTTGTAAGTAGTATGTGCCAACTAATTAAATAATTAAATAATAGACCAATGGCGTAATTTGGTCATGTTTGAGGGGGGGGATTGAAATATTTACCCCCACCAACCACCAAAAAAAAAATAAGAGATTTATAGAGATTTTGTAAATTTGTTTATTATTAATTAAAGTAATTTTATTCAATAGTGTAAATTGTTATCTTATTTTGTGTACCATCGAATAGATAGGTTATTGTAGAGTACGAAAATATAGAGTATCTAATATATAATCTTTAACCAATGGTAACCATTTAAATATAAGCAAACAATTAATATTCGATATTCGTGAGCTAAAACTAAATTCATGCGTGAGCAACAACCAATAATGTAGGGGTTGAAAAAATAAGCTACATAACCTTCCACCCAATAGGAATGGTCGTGGAATATTTGTACATATTATAATATTATAGAAGAAAGATTTTACACGCGGCAGTGTGATTCTAAAACGGACCTCTCCCGCCCCAACTGTATCGGCACGAAAAAATAACATTTTCGGACACCGTTTTGTATGGGTAATAATTTATTTAGAATTTTTTTTTATGCACCCGTGCGCGTTATAGCTGTACATTATATTTTTATATGTACTTGCGGTGTAAGTCGGTGCTCGATAGGTGTTATTATCGTTGTTGTCGTTGTGGTTATTGTCATTAAATTTCATAAACCGGTGGCTAACAATTTATAATCTCGGACCGTTTTCGCCCGACCGGAATGTCGAAGTGCGCGAATTATAATATGTACGTATAATATTAAACAACCCATAGGGATTATTATTATAAGTGCGTGTAGGGCTCGATTGTTGCTTCCGCCATCCACCTGAAACGAAATCGTCGTTTATTATCATCGCTTCTAATTTGGCCGGATAATCTCCGCTGTAGGTACCTATATACTCGGTTTTAATTAAATCCTAAATTAATAATTATATAATACACTCCGGTGGTAACAACCACGTTCGACATCCGTTTCACTTAAACGTAGAATAATAAACTGCAGAACCGGAAATTGAGTTGCCGTGTCAACCGCGGCCATTATAAGCATTAATAATATAAAATATAAATATTATATTATTTTACTAGCTACCGGTGTAACTCGCTGAGATTGAGTACCGCTTTCGGTATTACTTACATATCTTATTTTTCGGGTTAAATCTCATTCGACATAGGCAATTTTTTTTCTTCTAATAATTTGTTTTATAATTTTATTTTTAGTTTTAAATTTTTCTAGTTGTCTGCCTATTCTGTTATTTATAACTTTACAAGTTTGATATTGTTTATGCCATATAAATAGGAGTGTTCAGTTGAATATGATTTTCCTATATGGGCTTGAAGAGCAGTAGGTTTCAAGTGTCTATTGTTAAGTTTGGTCATGAACGATTATGTAGTAACTATAGTCTATAGCATATAGCCATATAGGTACTCTTATATTTTTAATTAGATAATCTAGAGGCAACCCAGATGCACCTGGACCGTAATACTTCCTATGGATATCAGTACTAATTTACTATACTAATTATAAATATATTCTGCCTTGCATTTAAAAAATAAATAAATCAGGGCAAAATGTTTGCAAAGTATTCAAGAAAAGATTTCGCTCCACAAATCACTGCCCCCCAAAAATCACTAAAATCCATCATCCAAGGGCTTAATGGACGATGAAGTCGTTTCGTCTATTTTTATCTATCAAGCTTGGACAAATATTTCTATAAAAAAAGTGTAATGGTTGATAAATATTAAAAATTGTCGGGTGAAAATCAAAAGAACAAATGTCAGACTAGATAGGTACTGCAGCAGACACTGCTATCATTATGCATTTGTGCTCGCTTGAACCTGACACAAAGCATACTGGCGCAGTGTTATATTAATAATTTACCATTTAAATTAAACCACGATGAAAATGATAATGCCCGCGTGTTTAAGAAAATGATTGTGATGAGTGGAGCTCGGTTTACCGGCGTATTATATATATTATTGTATAGACGTCCAATCAAAAATATAATTAATAAATAATGATTACGAACATCCATGAAGTACTACAAACGAACAATGAATGTATGGATGCGACATATCATTAAAATATCAAGTTTTAATTATTTCCAAACCTACAGTCAATAAAAATAATTAAATAAATTATAAATTCAGTACAATAATAATATTATATCGTAATATTTTACTACGATGTTTGAAAATGTTTGAATTATGATTGGACATTATAATACTATTCATGACTTACCCTGGTAGAAAGCCATTTTCAGTCATTGGAACTAAAATGTTGAATGTTATAATATGACTTACAGTTTATACCATTATATTATTCACATATCTGGTCAGCAACGGCCTGCTGACAACCTGCAGCAACTAAAATTCATATAATCAGCACTTTTACATTTTTAATTCGTCAACATATTTATTATAATACCTACGTTCAGTTTAAATATGGTGATCCCAAAGTGTATAATATATAAAGTAGGTAGGTACCTATTTATTTTATTTATATTTATATAAAATTCCAATTCCAATACAAATGTAGGTACAACTGCTGTTTTCTAAAATATACTTTCCTGGATTTAATTTTCCTTAGCATTATTTTCCAAATAATATATTATGCTCCAATCATAAAAGTATTTCTCACAAATATTTTTCTTTTGAACATTTTCTCAAAAATTACGCATTACCTAAAATATTTTGTTATTACGAGAAACTAATGTAAACCTGAAAGCCTGACATTAGGCCTACTTAAAATATCATATTTTAATTGTTAACAATATTTAAACTAGTTGGTTTTTAGTTTTTATCTGGGTTATTATGGAAGTCCATAACATCTTCAAAAAAAACAAAAGAAGTTAGTATTCGACATTAGAAATATTTGAGAAATCGAAATTTGATTTGAACGAAATTTGAATTATTCAATTTTCGCAATAACCTCAAAAAGAGCCGGATAAACTCAAATCTTTTTACAGCATTGTCATGAAATTATTCTATTAGGTTGGTGTAATGCGGTCGGGCTTTAGGTCTGATTCATGAACTAAACTTCCGACTGTAACTCTAAGCCAAACTTTATGACGAACTAAATACGCAGTCATCATATTTGTTTTCTGGCTACTGACTTTTAACTGTTGTAGCCTTTTCACGAACGGTAAAACCGAAATAATGTGATCATTTCTTATCGAGCCGCACTGGCTATACGATACGTTCATTACCTATAATAAAGGTTTGAATTAACGTGTCGGTCAATATCGCTATATCATAAAATAGTATACACTCATACTGACTGATTGATTGACGGCGCAATTATTGACCACACACTACACCATACATCATAATAATAATATTCGTATCGTAGATCGTTAATTATCTGAATACCTATACAAGTAGTGAATTGTATCCAAAAATTGCCGCAGATCATGTTACGCGCGTCCCACACGTCGGACACGCGATGACGGGTTATACCTACCTGTTGAATCTATCAACTGTAACTGTTGGCAAATACCTACCTGTCGAGTAAATTAACCGATTATTTTACTCGAAAAAAAACAAGATTTTTTTCGTAGCGTTGCTCAAAAACGCTGCCGCCAATCGCATCAAATATATTGTTATTATAATAATAAGAATAATAATATTATTAATATTATATACCACGCGCAGAGTACCTACAACAATTATACTGTTATATAGATCTATAGCTGTGGAGATCCTCGTGGAGTGCGGACTATGAGGAGATGTGTTGGAAGGAGGCACACGGTGTCGGCGGCGGCGACGAAGACGACGACAACCGCAACGGATTCTGCGCGCACGCGACCTGCACGTCATAGTTTTCTATAATATTAATATGTTAACGCGAAATTATTATATTACCGTGTTCATATTAATATCATCACAGTCTTCTGTGTGTAATTTGATTAAAAAATTTATGATTGTTGTTGCGGGTGTCTGTCCGATTCCCCTCCCCCGCCCCGCGACGTTTATAACCGCGAACATGCCAAACTCGTTGTATGTAGGTACCAATTATTTCAAAATTATTATTATTATGTTTTGGGCGTTTAAAACGGGACGAATCATTAATCATTCATCGGTGTGTGTGTGTGTTATCTATTTAACATAATATAATAATATTGAGTATGAAACGAGCGCACGTAGAATTCTTTTAGGTCTCTATACGGAAGAATAATTATATTCATGATATAGAATCTTAATTGTATCCATCGTCCCCATAATAGATATACAAAAACGATTCTGCGCTAGGATTGTCATCCTATATGTTTAAAGATATTTTATTATTTACATATTATATAATATTATTATAATATAATATACCTATTGATATTATAGTTAAGTACATATTTATTTTTCTTTCAGTTGTACGGTGGGTTCAACTAGTTTTTACCAAAAACAAATTGCATTACTTACCTATTGAATAATAATTTGTAAAATATTATTTCATATAATATTACTAGCTGTTATTTACTTATAATAGTCTACTGACGTATCGTAGAACGCGGCGTGAATAGTTTCATGATATAAATTGCATAAACTTAAGCTAAATATTTTGAAAATATTATTGAATATGGTTAATAATAATTTACGATAGAACGTAGAGTTTCATAAGTCCCTATTCTCACGAATCATATTTTTTAATCACATCAAAATAACTATAAAATTGGTATTTTTTTGTTTCAATGAAACTATTGTTTATAGCTATATAAGTATAGTTAAAATATGTATACAATGCTGACGTATTTTGAAATTTTTAGGTTGCAGTAATAACAACTTAGGTACTAATGATAAACATTGGCCCTTGCAATACTTATAGAATTTTTAATCCTATAAGTTATTGAAATTTCATCTTATACACTTTTAAATACATAATAATTTGAAAATGTTCACAATTGTTGATGAATTATGTCAGCATTTGAACCTCTAAAGTTCTAACACAAATAGGTACAATAAAATATTGTGCCTATGTATCGCAGATCATTTTAAACGCCCATATTAATTATAGAAATAATGAAAAATCTTGTATAAAATGTTCAAGCCTTAAATCTTAGATATGTGTTAAAATTTAAAATATTATATAGGCTACCCTGCAGGCCTACCCTTGGTATCACCATTATCTGAGATGAGTACACTCGAAATCTACTATACAGCAGAGTGACAGCAGTAGGCTTTAATTGTTTAACTTTAATAAAAAACCTATCTGGAACTTAACTTAGTAAAACTTATTTGGAACATAACTTTAATAAAACCTATGTGGAACTTAACTTAAATAAAAAAAAACTGATTTGGAACTTAACTTTAATAATACTTGTATGGAACTTACCTTTAATTTCGCTGGAACTTGACTTTAATATTACTTATATGGAATTTAACTTTAACTTCTCTGGAATTTGACTTTAATATTAATTATATGGAACTTAACTTTAAGTTCGCTGGAACTTAACTTAGATTTAACAGGAACTTCACTTAAATCTAACTTAAATGAAACTTAACTTATAACTTCACTAGAACTTAAGTTATTTTGTTGTAATTTAAAAATAGTAGGTATTCGTGGTTTTATTTTTTTTATATGAATAATTATTTTATAGAAAGTACTCATATATAAGTCGATCAGAAACTACACTGAATGACAATAGTAAAAAGCTATTAAAATATCTATTATTTGTATTTATTTGTTGACAATAATTAAGACTTAAATATTAGCAGTTATTTTGTTCCTTTCACAAAATGTTTTTTAATTATTCTTAATTTAATTTACATTTATATACCTTTAGCATTTATCCCAAAGTGATCACTGAATGTGATTAATCATTAATCATTAATCATTTAATCATTCAATGATAAATTTAATAGTTATATTTCCGATTACATTAATTTTGGAGTATAAATTAGAATAAACTACAGTTTCCAGCTTCTACTACAACATTATTTTATGTTTTTATTTCTTAAAATGCAATCTGCACCTTGAGCCGGTGGTTTTACACGTAATACAATAAAATTGATACTAGTGATGGGTACCCGATCGTTGAATTAAATTATCTACAAGTTTTCAATAAAAAAATATCTATGAAGTATAAACATCCGCATTTTTATTAACTATTCATTTTTAATTGTATGAGCTATACATGTTACAAAATATTATTTTTTTCGAAAAAATTATTTAAAAAAACAAGAATAATTTCTATTTTATGTCACACGGGTTGATCTAGCAACTTACTGCTACGGCAACTGTGCATAATCCGTGCATAATCCATTTTAAAAACGTCCAGAAAAGAATTTGTTTTAAGACTGTGTGTCTTGATAACAACTAATTTAATTTAAAGTGTATTGTTACATTATAATGAAAAATAATAATTATAGTAAAATATATAATTGCAAAACATTTAATACCTATATCTAACTATCTAGGGTATAAACCACACTAAAAAAGGTGTAAGTATGCTAATAAAATACATGCGGTGTATAATGTATTTATGTATATAAAATTATAAAATATAAAGATTGATAACATTATACTGTTTTAAAAACTTCGCCCAAACCTAAGGTGATACCTAGCGTATAGTATATGCAAAAAGGTACGAATTAAACTTGGCGTGGTGAAACGAAGACGGCCTTTGGACTATTCGGTCACGCGTATTTTATACATTGCGCTTTTAGGATTAAAGTTATAAACGCTTTTACGTCACCAAGTTAAACGATTGTCCGTGGCAATAGATATTTAATTTAAGTGTTAAAGTAAATATAAAATAGTAATAATATGAAAACAAACTTACGCGTAAACATCGAATCTTCCGATGAAACCTAGCTAGAGTGCCGCCGTCGCCGATTAAACAGCTATCTTCATCCATTTTCATCTCGCTCCGAACTGAAACTTGAAAGTATCGAAATATTTTATGAAAATAACCTGATCATAACGAAATGTGCGAGATTGTATTATAACTTATATTATAATAATATATACGGCTTAACGAACTGTCCGTCTATATTGATGGCTTAATATTTTTTTGTTCACTGAAATTATTAGAATTATTAATCGTCGCCGACGAATGTCGACAATTAACGATTGCCATAGATATTATTAAAAAATATATTATTTACTATGATAAATCCGTAGAACTTACATATTATACTCAGTACCTATACGGTCTGTTGATAAATCGTATGCACTTTTACAGAAATCTATGTGATCAGCAATGTACCTATTCTGGTTTTCTTTTTCAGCTATAGTTCGCATGCCAAATTTAACTATGTAAAACTGGTTCGCAAGTTTATTGACAGTCTATTATTCGAATGCATTATTCCGCTAGTTTCTCTAGACACAATGTTTGAGAAGTTATATTTTTTTGGTACCTAATTAAATTACAATATGAATTTTTATAAGTTACCTCAATGTAGGTACTTGTGATTTGTCCAAAACTCGACTACCTGGTTTTAAATAAAGTAGTTCTATACTTCTATGAAGTAGATTGATGCTATATCAAAAACGTGATTTTGTATTATAACTTGAGAATTGAACATTTTATTCAGTAAAATATAACAAAGTAATTTTGTCAAATAATAATATGCTTATATACTCGTATACAATGGTAATATAATGTAATTACTACCATCGATGAGTTATTAGTAATAACTTATTACATTTAGGTAAACCGAAAAACAAAGATTTTGAAAAACACCAAGCACTGCGTATCCAATAAAGACGCTGTGTGCCAGTACGACGTCGTTACAGCACCCGGATGAGGGATCTGGTTTTACGTAAAAGAGAGAGGAGTACAAACATTTTTAGGGAGGGTTCAAATGGGTACAAATTGGGTACGAAAAATTGAGATCGGTTCGGAATTGATCGGTTGACTCCTGGTGGTTCCGGGTGCCAAGATGACGTTTTTACAGCACCCGGACGTGGGATTCGGTTTTGTGTAAAAGGGAAAGAGGTAAGAAAAAATGTAGGTAGGGTTCAAATGTGTACAAATCGGGTACAAAAAGATGAGATAGGTCCGAAATCGATCGGTTCACTTCTGGTGGTTCTGGGTGCCAGGACGACGTCGTTACAGCACCCTGACGGGGGATTTGGCTTTGCGTAAAAGGGAGAGAGGTACAAATTTTTTTATGGAGGGTACAAATAGATGCAAATCGGGTACAAAACAATTCGATATGTTAGGGGGGGTTTTGACGATTTATGGGTGCCAAGACGACGCACCTCAAAGTGTCATTATTTTGTATTGCATCATGAAGTGCAATTTGTCTTTTTTGTGTATTAAAGAAGTTGTAAATAGATTGGACTGTACCAAGACAGTTTCTAATTTGGGAGATACTACATGCGGCACTAACTGCCAAGTTTAAACTATGGGCAGCACAGTGTGAGTAGAGAGCTAAATGATACTTTTCTCTGATATACGCTTGAACTCCGTGAAATTCACCACTCATAGTACTAGCCCCGTCATACCCTTGTCCAAATAAATACGCACAGTCAATTCCAGAATGTTCAAGGAAATCCAAAATAACATTTGATAAACCTTTCCCAGTTATATCTGCTACAGGTACAAAGCTTAAAAAATCTTCACATATTTTTAATTTACCGTCATCATAATTTATACCTTACCTTAATGAAATCTAATTGTTGTTCCGAAATTTGTAAATCAACTGGTAAAATGTTTTGGTTATCAATTTCTGCGCTCATATTTGATTTTAATAATGAAGTTTTATGACACTCTAGTAAGTTATGGTAACTAAATGATTCTAAAGCTTTTTTCCAGTTTGTAAACGGTTTTTTAACTAACAGTCCCAACGTTTGATGTCACGTGAAAAATAAACATACCACTATACTATAATAGTAGTCCAATTAAATTTTTAAAAATTATTTGAATTATTACTTATTAGTATCGAATTAATAGTAATTATAATTAATTTTAATTTACTTACTATCTCATCATTTTCTACCCGTGGTTTTTTGAAAAACGTTCGAATGTCCATTTTTATATTATTTCTAACGGCGTGTTTGTATAACGAACGTCTCACTCTGAGCTTACAATCGTTGTGTATGAACTATGATTATAAACAACTTTTAAAATACCCGAAATCCATTATCGTGTAATCTCGTGTTCTACTAATTGCGGTCGAATAAAATATTATTGTGCGACGTGTATGCTCTATACTAATATTCATACATTTTATTATCATTATATTTTATCGATAATGGCAACGATGACGAAAGTCGATAAACAGCAAACGTGAAGATAACAAAAAAATTATATTATTATCATAGATAATATAAGAATGGATAGGACATAAGAACTTATCACATGAAACTTTAGTGATACTATTTTTAAGGTTATATGGGGCAAATATTGATATGATAATTGATAAATAATAATAAATATTTTAAATATTTAACAAAGTTTAGAGTAATTTTCCAGGCACTAGTGGCACAACAATTAAAATACAAACTGACAAATATCTAAATATAACTATCATGTTATTATTATTATTTAATAAAATAGTTTTGCACATAACCTTAAAAAGCCCCATATCGTCTTTCTCTCTTTACGTTCTCTCTTCCCCAAAAAAGCACACGGCCCCATATGGAACTGGTATAGGCATGCCCTATCCATTCTTATATTATCTATGATTATTATAGTATTGTACTATCATGTTATGCATTATTATTTGTTATAAATAAGATTAGAAAATATTACATATAGATAATAGATCAAAAATGAAAAACACGATTTTTTGGTCATGGGGGGGAGAGGGTTGAACCCCCAAAACCCCCCCTTCCGTACGGGCCTGCATCACGCATAAACCATTTGGCGATTCAACACGATTCCTCTCGACCAAAATGTCAATAAATTTAACTACCGAAAAGTCAATTGTCACAATATAATATTTAAGCCAGGCCAAAACGCTTAGAGTTTAATATTATTGTATCAATCTAGTGTTTGGGCGATAAACTGTGGTTCGGTGCGCACAATAATATTATACATAGATATATTTTATTATAGTATGAATTGTATGCAATAATATATAATACAAGCGCATAATTGCGCTGGGACCGTATATAAGATGTCAATTGCGAAATTACGAAAATGTCAGTTATCTAACAAAATACTTATAAGATGGACCTAACAAGCCAACATTGTTATAGCATTAGCTCATGTATGAAATCGTTGCGCTACATTTTATCTTTGGTCATATAAATCGCAGTCTCATAGGATCTATATGAACATTTTCAAATTTTTAAATCATGTTATACGATAGTAAAATATTTAAAAAATATATTTTTCCGGAAAACATTAATACAATTAATTCAGTAAATATTCAATGAAGTCAAAGTATAGGTCAAGTAAGAAAAATACTAATAAATTGTGGTTTTAAGAAATGTACAACCGAATTTTACTTAACCCGAAACGTCATAGAGAAGATGCCCGGGGAGTCTTCACAATTAATAAACAAAAACCCTAATATATTGTTTAGTTTTTGATTTTTTTCGTTTGTGGTATTTTGTATGTAAATAATTGTGTAACCTAAAGTATTTAGTTTTTGAAGATTTACTTAAAATAAGTTCTACAAATATAAAACCTAATATCAAAAGCAAACTTAACTTACCAATTTTTAAATAATTATTATATTAACAAATTAAGAGAAAATCGTCCTTCAATCAATCAAATTTCCTGAAATTTTAAAACCGGGATTGATGATTATAAATTAATAATTATAAATTATAATATTATTATGAAGACAGTGCACTGCACTTTTTAAGGGGCTTGATATAGGCAATTTGAATGATATATTAATAAAAATTAAAATCCAATATTATATTATCAATTCACAGTAACTTATAAAATCGGTCTAACGTAAGCATCATTGGTGGTTGTAGAGAGATTACGAAAGGTAAAATATTGGTATATTATCTATGATTTGAGCCCTAGTGGTATTTGTCCACAAGAAACGGTTTTAAACGAACAATTAATATTAACATGTAACGTCTTCTTCAACCTTCAATAATAAATTATGATTGTTGTAATTTATTAGTAGCAGATGTGAAAAAATTAAAATAAAAACGTTATGTGAATAAGTTTACTTTGTATTTAACATTTTAACTTTTATTCAATCAATTAATTTCTAAAAACATGATTATTGATTACTTACCTATAGAATATATGATGCCAGATCACATGTCATAGTGTCATCAAAATATGTATTTACAAAATATCTAGTTATATTTTTCAAAATGTTCATAATTAAAATTTAATTAATTTTATTGACGATGGACGAAAACCAATTTGTTTTTATTAAAATAGATAGCTAGGTACCTATTTCGGGAGTGCGCCTTTTTTAAGGAGCATTTGATAGGCAACTGTCATAACAATGCCAGTCATGACGTTATGTACTGCCATTACGTGAGTAATAAAAGATAATTTAATTAAAATGCCTCACCTAACATGAAAAATTCTTAGAACAAAAAGGTTCTTAATTAATTTTTTTTTAAAAATGGTTTTTTCCATAATATAATAATATTATTATTTATTTAATATTAAGGGTGACACCGAGAAATATCAGTTACAACCTCCTCATTCTAAACAATAATTTAGAATGAAATAGTTTTAAGCAATCTTAGATGTAATATCTTAGAATGAAAAGGAACTGTATAATTATACGATTATACAATATAAATTATTATCGTATATTAAATAAAATATTATTCCAGCATGTACTAATACCGGCTTTTTTTGTTTTTGTTGAGGTGATAAAGTAATACTTACATGGTATAGTATTATAATCATACATTTTCCTATTATGCTGTTTTCGTATACAACGTGTCTGTGTAATATTCTGTATAATAGGTACATACCATTCAAATTTCTTAATCTAGCTCTGTGTTAATAGTAGTTATGTCATATTATAATAATACTAAACTTAAAAAATAAAAATATTACATGATAAAAAAGTTTATAATTTATAACATAATTTACACTTAGAAGTACATAGAAAAATGATTTAAATCAGAATGAAAAAGTTCTACACGTAAAACCATTTAATTATTCTAAAACCAATATTTTAGTTGGTTATTTATTATTAAATCGATCAATAATTGAGGTAAAAATAAATTGCAGATGAAGTTATGTTCTTTCAAACTTTCTTGATCTTGCGTAACATTTTCACGATTTAGTATTTATGCTGAAAAAAGTTATTCATTGTCTAACTTAAAACCATTCACCCGAACAATTACAAGAATTACGTTAGAACCTTTTCATTCTGAGACGACGTTAAATATTGTATTCCATAAAATAAAAAAAATTGTTCTGACAAGAAACCTGGATCAAAAAAAAAAATTAGATCATAAAGCTTAACAAAATTACAGGTGTGTTTCCCTGGCACCAAAATGTTCAAAATTTTACATTTTTTCTGTGTCATTTACTGTACACATTTTTACCAAAAAATATGAATTTTTGAACATTGTGGTGGTGCCAGAAATACACTTCAAAATTACGCCTAATTAAAACAGTGAAATTTAAAATCTGTAATTATTTTAGAATTTTTTTAAGTATTATTGAGAAAATAAATTTTTGATATTTTTATTTCTTAAATGTTGAATATTAACTTCAGTGTTTTTGGTGTCATTTTTAAGATAATAAAACAGAGCTGTTTTCAACCACATACCTAGTAAGTCTCGAGTAATATTAAATTCGCTCACATAGATAAAATCTTGTCATGCTAACTTTATCTAGACGACTTTTTTTGTTATCTGATCTCAACACTGTAACGATATAACAATATAAACGAAGACGTCGATTCTTGTGCAACACTGATCAACTCTTATTTATTGCAGAATAGGAATCGCTCGGATTGTCTCAGTTTTGTGAACTCGGATTATTATAACTGGTAACTACACGCTCGGTTATAACCTTTAATGACGCGCGCAGTGTCGTACTATAATTATATACCTATGCATGTACAGTTATATTGCATTCGTCAAGTGAACATTTGTCTGATAAATAACAATTTTATGATTTAAATCACCTTTAAATAATTACCATTTCAATAAAACTCGATATTTCGAACTTATATCTCTATATTACTGCTGTAAAATCAATACGTCTTGTGACAATGTTGTACTGCACCATAATCTGCGATAATAACGTGTTTGTGTATTAAAAATTGTTGACGAGACGTCCGCTGGTAATACATAATATTTTATCTATTAGTCTATAAACAATGTTGATAAATGCTGAAAGTTTATATTTCATTTTTAATTTATTTCAATTTATTATTTATAAATGTACTTACGTGTTTACACCATGACAAAAACTATATAAACTGGTGAAAATTTTTTATTTTTTGTCATTTCATCTTATAAAAAATAAATTCAATAATAATAATATTATTATTCCAATGTATAGCGCTGAAATCCCCAAAATACATATTTTGTTCAGTTAGTTAATTTAAATTGCGCCTTCATAACAAATTACTTTAATAATAATAGTAATTTTAAATTGATTTTACACGTTTTATTTCAAAAACTTTCCGATTATACTTCAGTAGATATTTTCGGAGAAATTATTTGATTAAAATGTAAGTTAAAAGTTTAATTCAAGTTTCTTGAATACTTTTAAAAGATATAAAACTAATTTATATAGCAATAATGAACTCAATAATATCTGTGAATAACGTTTCCATTGCATGCAATTATAGTTTTTTTTACAAAATCTTTTATTAGATTTAAAAATAAAACGCTTTTAAAATCGACTATCGGAAGAAAAAACAAAAGAATTACACGTAAATAAAAAAAATTCTACATTTATCAAAAGTAAAAAAACAATGGAGTTTTAATAGAAATTATAGAAAATCAAATAAGTTGATGACACATTTATAGTACAATAATATACCTACCTGTTATAAATAACACTACTACTAAACATTGAATTTGAGATTATAATTTAATTAAAATATTTTTTATTTACATAATGGTTAAGTACACAATGTGCAATATCAAACTACAGAGTACGGAATTTCGTTTTAAAATTATTTTTTTGTGATTTTTACTAGACATATAAAATTATTTTAATTAAAAACAGATTAATTCAAATATTCTTCACAACAATAAAATAATAACGTTTATTTTTAAAAATACAATAAACAGCATATTATATAAACAATTATACAGATAATGTATTACACATTTATATAATTTATAACATTAAAATGCAAAATGTTGTCCAAAAATATGGAATATTGGGATAATAATTTGACCGTAGCAAGTATATCTAAGTGAAAAGAATTCAAGACCTCATTTATTATAGCTAGGTGGCATTGTGGAAACAGTCATTGCTCATTTTAAATTTTGATGGAAACGGTATACCATACCTATATACATGTATTATAAGTAGAATGCATATTTTATAGTTTATACATTTTTCTTGGTTTAAAGTTTTGAGCTTTTTTATATTTAGTTTGCATAATTTTATCTAAAAACATTTTTTTGAGTGTATTAAATATATGTACCTCGCTAACTATTTAAGTTTAAAGATTAGTCATCGACGGGTGAATTTTAGAAATTGAACATATTTGGTTGGTAAAATGATTTAAACTTGTTTACGATTAATCTTATAGACACAAAAATCGTTATTGCGACCGCTGCAGAAACATTTCTGTCCACCGTATTATTAATCCAAATAATTTTTATACAAAAAAAGATTTTTAAATATGTATACGTTTTTTAGTGTTTACACTAGACACGTACAGTTTTTAGGTGTACTTACTGTAAAATAGTGTACATAACTACTACATTTACACAGTGTATGCACAATGTGCATTTAATTTTAACGTAGAAATAAAATGAAATTCATCTCGGTTATAGGTACATATTAATATATAAATTAATATGGAGATAGCAATAGCCAGTGATTGAGTACCTACACGTGCGCGGACTAATTTTGCGTAACGTTTTCCGCGTAAATTAAAATCAATGACTCAGGTACGTTTACACGGGATATTATCAACCATGGGTATTAATTTCATAAAAATACGTTTACACTTTCAGGACGATATGATAATAATAATAATAATAATATCTAATAATAAATATTATGTATTTCGTAATTAATTTATCAGACATTGATCGCATTTTATGCAAATTTCAGGTAAAATAAATATTACCTTAACTGGCGCACAATACCTATGTCACCTATTGAACGTTTTTGACTTATGCCTAGTTATATTATTATAATTAATATTTCATTAGTAAAATACACGTACCTACCTATCTAAATAGGTGATATTCAATGTAGTAAAATCCTTGAAATCCAAATTAATCAATATATGTATTATAATATGCATTCACTCAACAGAAAAATATTATGCATCATTTTTAATTTCAAAAAAGACAGCATAGTTCATAGAGATGGCATAAAATCCTACATCAGAGTGTTTGTTTTTAACATTACCTATGTATTATAGTGATTAGGTACTAAATTACTTTGTGTTGTAATATTGTTGGTGGTAATATTTGTGTTTTTGAAAACACATTTTTTATAAAGAATTACACACCAATCAATTATTTACATAAATGTCATCAAAACACGACATTAATGAAAAGAAAAATATTATAATTTTCATAATATGCCGTAACGGAATATTTTTCTGAGGATTTTTATATTTATGAAATTCGAACATAGAAACAGTATACTGCATGTTAAAAAGGGTTTGTCATCATTTGAAAAAAAAGGATTTTGTATCGCTATTGTAGCTCCTTAAATTGTATAAAAATCCAAATGTTTAAGTATAGGTATGGTGCTAACCTTTAAGTTAGTTCTTAGGTATATTTTAAAACTCCATAATTTAGAATTTTATTAAATTAATGAAAGGTTAACATGGGGGTGAGCATGCTTGGTAATGCTTGTAATGCTGTAATGCTTTTCAAGTATGAATAACAAATATATCTATCATATTACTGGCCTTAATCAGCATTTTAGGATTGATACCAAAGTTATCATAAGCTTTTGATGTATTTTATTTTCACCCACCGCAGTGCGTTTAAATATTAAAATAAAAAATCTATACGTTTTTCTGGATATTGCGGCATATTGATATAAAATAATAAATAGAATTATAGAATATAATATATTATGTTCGTTCGTGTGCTCAGTACACTTAGATAAGTACGATATAATATTTGTCCAAAGTGTGCAAATTCTTAGTAAAACATAATATTATAATATTATTATACGTACAATGGCAATTTTCAAGCGTGGACTAATAAAATATAGCATAATATAAAAACGTGTGGGAAACGGTTTTCATTTCACAAACAATTTAACATACTAATAATGCACTACACATTATTTTATAAACCTATTATATTATACATATTGTACTGTATGGTATTTTCACCGGAGCAACACACGCCCGAAGGTTCAACGTCGACGAAAGCGATCAGATTTTTTGCTAAAAAAAATTTTACCTCGATATATTATAATGTACCTAGATACAGCCGAATACAACACACAATGCATGTTATTATAGATAATACTATCCGGTATAGGTACCTATTTGCGTACCATACTATTATACTACCATCAGAGTATTAATTCTAAAAAATGTCTTTTGAGATAATTGAGTTTAAAGATTTTGCACAATGTCAAATACGAAATGATCTTAAGTCATAATTACACGAAATTGGGGTTTACGTCCAAGAACAATTTGAGTGAATTTGAATCCAACAATGTTATTGATTGTATACAAATAAAAATTTACAAGTGCCATGTATAGCGTAGCCAGGATATATTTATTTTAAGGTGAGCGGTGTTTTAATTTGATTTTTAAATACAACTTGTTAGGGACCTGCTTAATACACGTTAATAAATTATAAAATGCGTTTAACTTTTGAATATTTCTTTAAACAAAATATTATATTACTGCATATCGTATACGCTGATTAATTCAGACGCACACAAATAAACGAAAAAAAAATATTATAATTTATAAGCACTTTTACAATTGGCGCCTGATGGTAATCGTGTCACATGATCACCACACCTGACCCCCTTCGGTAGGTTAGGTTAGGTACAAAAAATTCATTCAAATCGGTCCAGCCGTTCTCGAGTTTTAGCGAGACTAACGAACAGCAATTCATTTATATATATATAGATTAGTTTGTCATAATTACATTATTATAACTATCCCTAAGGTATAATATAATAATAGAAACGATATTCGGTGTATTTATAAATAAAAACATAATTTAGATGAAAGTATAATGTATAATAATTATGAGTACTTCATAATTATGAACTATGAGTTTGGTTAATGCAGTTATGTAGATACATTATTATTAATTTTACACATTTTTTTAACTATTACATTTTTTTTTATTATAAATATTGTTAGTTAGTATAGATCGGTTGTTGGTGATACATTTTTGACTTTTTTTTTAAGGCTTGAAATACAAGGTTTATTTAGCCTAAAATTGTTTACATAATTTGGTTACTTTCAATTCTGAACACTTTTTTATAAATATTTACTTAATTGTGATAGTGAGGTGTTGATCTATTGTTCTATATGTTCGCTGTGAACCCGGTATTATAACTCGCTATCTTGATTAAGTCTGTTATTGATTTTTATTGTCCGGAGCCGAATGCTACTTTGTGTGGGATAGTGTTTATGTTTGATTTTGCTCGGGCGTTCTGATAATTGGGGCAATCTAAGAATATGTGTTTGACGGTGAGTTCACTGATTCAAGTTCAGACCCCTTACACATTATATGAGAATGTGTGAGTCTAGTGTGTCCAATGTTATGTATTCTGATAACCATTGGTTTACTCATGCCGTCTTAGGTTGGTTAGTGGGTCTGGCCATTTTTGAGTTTAACGCTTTATTTGCTTAAGTTTGTTATTTTGGTTAATTTGTTTTTCCTATCGATTCTGATCCAACACTAGACTTCCGTACGTGGCAATGTAATCGTTGATCATCCAGTTAGTAACAGTGACTGCAGTAGCTTTCTTTATTGGGTACAAGCGAATATATCGGGAAAAATTATCTAAGACCATGTACATGTGCCGTACGTGATTCCAACCCTGAGGATGTAGACCGTAAAAATCAACTAGAACGCGACTAAGTGGAACCTCTATAAGAACTGATTTAATCTCACCTTCTTGGCGTTGAGTAGATACCTTGGTTCTTTGACATAGGTCACACGTGCGTATGAACGGACACAAGTCTGGAGGGGTTTGAAAAAACAGAAATCACGAATCGCTAGAATACATATTTTCTTTGTTTCTGCGTGTCCGATATGGTGATGTACCGAAACGATAATTCGATGATTTGAGACACTGACTAACCACTAGTCGCTACTTGCGTGCCGACGATAGAAAAGAACACCTTCGACAAGGCAGTGGTATTGACTTTGTGGCCAGACCTCTGGAATTTCTTCAATAACGGATTTTCTTCAATGGTGGGTAGTCTTTGTGAGGACAAGATAGCTTGAAAACATGGTAGTCGATCAGGTTGTTTACGAACACTTATAGGAGTGGTTAGTAGAATACTGGGACCACTTAGTGACCTGGATACCTCTTCATTCCGTCCTACTTGGTTTCGTGATAACGCGCTCAAGATAATATCAGAACCTGGAGTTCAGTGTTCAGCTGGCGAACAAAATCGTTCGGCGTTCTCCATCGGACGTAAGTTGGGACAGTTCGGCTCCCAACCCAAGTTTACTGTCATTGGTCTGCAAATTAAAATACCTGATCAAATAATGGGTGTGAGAGATACTTTTCGGTGAACGATTGCTTCACGTTGTCAAACATTTTGAGCTCCTCTTATCCAAACTCCCGCGGTACACCTTTGTGAGATTTCAGCCTTTTTAGGGGCCTAATTACCACCCACTAACCAAGGGAAACACTCAGCTAGTGACCCACGTGAGCCACACCGCGTAATGTCCCTAAGGACAAGTCGGTGGAACTTGTGGGCTTTGTACAATTTTAATTATATTAAAAGAATAAATAAATAATAATATTAAGGCAACACTTTAGTTAATTAAATAATAATAATAATTTGGTTTAAGGTAATCATGATTTTTGTATTTTACATTGTTTCCAAAGAAAATAATATGGCATTTTACACTTTAAATAATATTTCATCAGCCGCGAAGTAAGACAGCGAATACTGCTATGGTAGAGGGTCGGGGGAAGGTCATTTATTCCATCACCGTTCCCGAATTATAGCCCATTTATGGCAGAGGTTTCAAAGAAATGCCCCCCTAGTTTAATTTAAGTACCTAATAAAAAACGCTTGCCAAGTCAGGGATCGGCATGTAGACTTTCATGATTTTAAATTTTTAGAAATTTTGAAAAATGTCGGTGTGAACAGCCCCACAAAAAATCATTTTCATTTTCATTTAGTGAGATAGATCTCCGAAACCGAATAGCGGATTTCGTTGTTTAGGGTCTTGTTAGATTCACATTGGTTAGGAAGATAGAAGAAGTGCAGTGGAGATTTTCAGAACTTTATCTTTAATAGTTAATTCACTACCTACAGAACATTAAAAAAAATTAAAACTTTATTGGGAGTTTTTTGATGTTTTTCAGCTTTACAGCTTTGTAGTGAATTAGCGATTGGAGATAAAGTTCTGAAAATCTTTACTGCACTTCTCCTAGCAAATGTGAATCTAACAAGATCCCAAACAACAAAATCCGTAACAAAATTCGGAAATCTACCTCGCTAAATGAAAATCTAGCAAAAAATAACTCTTTTTTTTTAGCTGTGAAAAATTAAATAATTTTTTAAAAAAAAAATTTTAATTTTACTTTTAGTATCTACTTGATAATCTCTTTTTAATGAGTTATCAACCAACTTTCTAGCTACCATAGTTTAGGATAAAAGTAAAAAAAATAGAAATTATGGGACTGTTCACGCTGACGTTTTTATGGATTCAAGTGGTTATACCGCTTGGGTGTGATATCAAATCTCTCTTATTAATATCTTACATTAAAGCTATCTAAATTACCCACCTTCTCATCATTACTGAGTTACCTTTTTACTATTTTCCTATTTAACATAAATTCTTGAAGTTTTCAAAATTCAGACTTTTTTCATTTAAATTACCATACTTACTTGATTAAAAATCAATAAAGTAAAATGATCTACTTAAAAAAATTAACTATGGGTTTATTTAGCCAACTCAACTGTTAATCACTGTTTACAGTTATAACATACACTATGTATCTTATTTTTTTTATTACTACAAATAAATAATTAATTTGTATTGATAAATTTTGAGTTGTATATTGTATTTGATTTATCAAGTGTTATGGTTTCACTGTTGACAGTTGAGTACCAAACTAAACACAATTTTCAGAATTTGTAAATCTTTACGATGGGTGCTATAATTTTTTTTGATGGGTAGCCAGCTGCCAGTCCCTTGACTTTGGACCAACGCCATTGTTTTGTAACTCATTTGTACCTATTTGTAACACACTTTTCAGAATCTGTAACTCATTACTTTGGGCACTACACATTTTTTTGGTGGCGTAAGTACACGTAGCCTCCCACCGCCTATGAAATTGCTCCCCCTCTAGATGGTCAATATAGTAAATTCAAAAAAATCCCACACTGTGTGGGTTTTTAAAAATTGTAATTTTTACTAAATATATTTTTAATTTTTGGTTAGATATTATTTTTTTTTTTATTGTAATTAGAAATTTACATTAATTGTACTTAATAATTATTTTCATTAATTAATTTAATCTTACCCGTTTTTAAAACTTCATAATTTCACCACAAGAAGCTTTTTTGGAATGGTGAGGGGGGAGGGGGGTTGCCAAATTCACGCTTTTCTAAAAAATAGTTTGATTAAAATAATGTATGTCCAAATTTAATAATAATTATTTATTTTAATGATTAACTCATTTACAATTAATTCAAAAAATATAAAAAAAAATTAATGAATAACATAAATAAAACAATTAGTTAAAGAAACTTATTAATATTATTTATAAAAATAGTAAATGACTAAAAGTAATAAATAAAAATGATGTATATTAATAATTAATAAAACCATAGTATTTAAAAATAATTAATTAAACTAACCCATTATATACATATATATAAATAATGTGCATTTAAATGGGCAATATTCCGGCAACATGAAAATTATTACAAATAATTTTAAATCCACATTTGCATTTGTTAGTGATTCAGTTAATCTATCTTCCTGCCACATATCTATATCTGAAGTTTTTGATGGACTTTCTTTACTTAAGCCCGATATAAAAAGTGATACAGATTTAAATCCATCTATTCTTCTCTTAAATTGTAAATACGCTCTTACCAGGCCAATACATTTCCTTTTTTCTTTTACTTTGTCTATGGGTAAATTTCCGTGATGATGGAAAATAAGCTACATCCATCCAATTTTTAAATCAGGAAACATTGATGATATTCAAAATGATGATCGACCAATTTCTAGACTAAACGTGTTATCTAAATTATTCGAAAAACTGCTTGAACCCAAAATTAGATTTTCACTAAATATTGTACTGTCTAACATGCAACACGGTTTTTGTAAAGCTAAATCAACAATAACGGGCTTGTTCATCTTTTACACCGATTTAGTATCCACAGACACGAAAAAGGGCAAATAACTGCTATATAGGTACACAGATCTTAGGAAAGCATTCGATAGTGTAAATCATTATATATTAATATCGAAACCACCACAACTGGTGGTAACTGATCCAATGTTATCATGGTTTAAGTCTTAACTCATAGAAAGAAAACAACAAGTTAAAATAAATAATTCAATATCTAACATATTATTTGATGTCACTTCAGGAGAGCCCCAGGGCTGCCCATTTACCCCCATCTTATTTAATATATATATTAATGATCTTCACTACATTTTTACCAATTGTAAATTTCTGTTATTTGCAGATGATTTAAACTTATACTTATCTATTAATTCTATCGATGATTGTAATAAATTACAAAATTACTTAATGAAATTTGAAAATTGGTAATTGATGTAAATGGAATTCCGAATTCATTACATATTAATGTTTCAAAATGTTCTCAAATAACTTTCACAAAACGTAAAAATCCTGTAACTTTTAATTATTCTATTGGAAACGATAAGCTAAACATACATAAAAGACCTTGGTATAATTTTATCTAGAGACTAAAAGTTTAATGAACATATTACACTCATGTGCAATAAAACAACACGTATGTTTGGCTTTTTAAAACGGAACTGTGGTGAATTTAAAGATCAAACTTGTTTGAAAACATTATATTTCCCAGTGGACAATATGAGTTTCTGCGTACGCCGTTTGGACTGTGCATATTCCGCGACATGATCAAAGCCGGTTACCTGTTAGCATATATGGATGACCTTTTTGTTGTGGCGGCTAACGTGGATGAAGGCGTTGCACTCCTGGAAGCTGTAATGGGGATCGCCGCTGAATATGGTCTTGACATTAAGTGTCAATTTCTTAAGCGCGCTATTGCTTACCTCGGTTACCGTATTCAGAATAACGCTGTCAGTTTCTCCGAAGTTAACTAGCCGTGCGTCATTTCCCTATACCTAAGACTGTCAAAGCGGTACAAAGATTTTTAGGGCTTACCGGTTATTTCAGACGGTTCATACTTGGTTACGCACATGTGGCACGACCGCTGAGTGATCTGTTGAAACAAGAGGTGGTATTCCAAGTTGGTGTTGAACAGGAAGCAGCCTTTGTAGAGCTGAAGCGCCGTCTTACAGAAACCCATGTGTTGCGAATCTACAGTCCTGAAGCTGAGGCAACAGAGTTACACACCGATGCGAGTCAGTGGGGATTTGGGGCGGTGCTACTGCAGAAGGATAGCAATGATGAAAAGTTGCATCCAGTGTGCTACATGAGTAGAAAAACCACTGAGGCACAGCGTAACTACCATAGTTATGAACTAGAGGTACTTGCGATCGTGGAAGCGTTGAAAAAGTTTAGAGTGTACTTATTGGGGCTACATTTTAAAATCGTAACAGATTGCGCTGCGTTTACGAAAACCTGGCAACCAGAGTGGCCAGGTGGACATTGTTGGTCTCAGAGTACTATTATATCATAGAACATAGGTCTGGCTCAAGGATACCCCATGTGGATTCTTTGAGTCGTTACCCAGTATGCATGTCCATTCAGAGAATTGAGTTCCTGTTACGGTTGACGGAAGGCGATCCTGACGTTGGGACTATCATGAATGCACCAGTGGCTGGGAAACATGTAATTTAGGGTGGCATACTACACGAAGTATGTGATGGTAATGACTTGCTAGTAATTCCCAAGAACATGCAGACTGAGGTGATTGGGAATGCCCATAACATCGGTCGTTTTGGAGTCACAAAAACTGAATTGCTAGTACGGCGTGGTTATTCGATTGTTGGGTTAAACGAGAAAATTGAATCGGTAATTAAAAATTGTGTCCCGTGTATCTTAATGAATAGAAAGCAAGATAGGCGGGAAGGTTTCCTCCACCCTATTGACAAGGGAGATGCACCGCTGATGACCAGGCACATTGACGTTTTGGGACCCACGACATCAAAAGGATATAAGCATATATTTGCTGTAGTAGATAGGTTCTCAAAATTTTGCTGGCTGTTCCCTACAAAGAGTACTGCAGCGTCGGAAGTTATTGACCATTTGGCGCTATTGGAGGTGACATTTGGTAATCCTGAACGAATTGTGTCTGATCGTGGAAGAGCGTTCACATCGCATAGTTTCGAACAATATTGCAAAGACGGAAATAATAGACACATATTAATTACCATAGCCATGCCTCGTGGAAACGGACAGGTTGAACGACTCAATGCTGTCATTATTAATGTGTTGGCCAAGATGTGTATTGACCAACCAGAAAAATTGTATCGACAAGTGGGAAAAGTACAGATGGCAATAAACGGCTTAGTGCAGAGGTCTATAGGCATGACTCCATTCAAGCTGACTTTTAGTGTGAAATGCGTCATGCTGATTTTGTGCCACTAAAAGAAGCTATAGAGAAAGAGTATATAAACTGGTATGAAAGTCAACGAGAAAAGGACCGTCAGCGGGCCAAAGATCAAATCGCTAAGGCTCAAGAGGAGCAACGCAAGACCTTCAACAAGCGTAGGAAGGAATCTGAGCCATACCGTATAGATGATTTGGTAGCTATCCGTAGAACACAGTTCCTGCCGATGTCGAAGCTTGCAAGAAAATATCTGGGACCATATCGTATTGTCAGCCAAAAGGGCCCAAACCGTTTTGAAGTATGGAAAGTAGGCGACGGTGAGGGACCAAACAAAACATCCACTGGGACTGACTTCATGAAGCCATGGTGTCCAACAATCAACCACGAGGAAAAAGATGTAGCCGAGGCGGATGCTGTTCAGTCTGGGGAAGATGTGGAGTTGAGTTGTCTACCAGAGAGCGGGTCGGTTCCTGACACAGCTAAAGTGGTTAGGTTAGGTTAGGTTAGGTTATAGCTAAGGATTGAAAATTTAAAACAAGGTTCCACGTAAATGGGTATACATATAAATTACTTAATTCACAATAATATCATCAAATATACTAAGTAATATCTGACTGACTGACCGTTTTCGCTCAGAATCGTTTTTCTTATACAATGATATTATATCATTGAATTCAAATTTAACACCATCCATTAAAGAGACCCACTTGTAACCTACTTATCAGCAGAGCGACACCCACTTGCCCACTTTTTTTTATTGAAATTTGATTCATAAAAAAATCTTGATAGAATAAAAAAGCCTGGTTGAATAAAAACCTATATTTGATAAAAATCTAAATTTGATAGGAAAATCTAGTCAAAATTTCTCTACCCAATAAAACAAATGAATCAAGATTTTTTTTATTGAATATAGATTTTTATTACGAATTTTTATTTCTATTTAAATTTGATTTTTCCAATTAAGATCAACTTTAATTCACAAGATTTCTTATCAAATTTAGACTTATTGAAAATAGACTATTTTTTTTATCAAATATATATTTTATATGTAACTAGACTTATAGTTAAATATATATATATAGATTATATTAAAGAAAGAATAGGTAATATTATCAACAAAATAGGGGTAAGAGTTCCAAAATGTGAATGAGAGAAACACTGTTTTTATCAAAGCCCCTCATTCTGGTAGAGGTTTATTCATACAGCTTTCTACTTAATAGAACTTTAACTAAATAAAGCCTCAGAGATGGCAAATAAATGGTGAATAAATGGCACGTAAAAAATTTGTGAGGGCACACGAAAAATTAAAATATTAAAATTATATTTTAATTTTTAATTTAATACATTCATAAAACATTTTTTCTTATAAAATGCATATATGTATATAATTTTTTTTTAAGTTGAATATAAATTAAACTATAGGGGGTGTTTCCCCACAATTCCATCACTATATTTGGGCTATAAGTCGAGAACAGCAATGGACCAAACGATGAAATATTTGGAACAAATACGAACAAACGAAGAATAATTGAAAGCCCCTGGTTCAGTTCTGAAATTCGGAAGTGGGGGTAGCAGGGAAATGAACCTGACTGAAAAAAACCCAGTCCGCATTCGGGATCTAGGGACATCGCCCAGTGATTGCATTGCACTCATAACACGTTTCATGATTGAATACAACTAACAAGCTACAGTCTCAAGGATTGTTATATGTCAATAGTACTTCCTATACATTTTTATGCTTGTAAAATATAGTAAAAGTGTATTTATACAATTTTTCATCAAAAAAATTAAGGATTTTTTTTCGCAATTTTATATTTTTAAAACTAATTTTGGGACATTTAGAAAGGTGTACAAATATTTATACTAGGATTGCAAATGTGTACAAATGGAATAACAATCGTTGGAATATTTTTTTTTTTGGATTTTATATATGGTGCTGCTAATGTAACAGACTTTTAATTTCTCGATCATTGGAGCAGAAAAACGAAGAAAAAAAGAACAAATTAATAAAAGTTGTTTGTGTAACAATAAAAAAATTCACCACTTTCGAATAGCTTTTCAGAACTGTATAATTCACAGAATAGGAATTTGAATATTCAGACAACTGATTCATCCCAAATTGTATTTCATTTTTTTTTTATTAATAATAGCTTCAACTACTAAAACATATTATACTGGCTCAAAAACTGGGCGATGACAGTAAACTCTTAATGACCAAAACAAAATACTCTAGTTACCATATAATTTTACAAAAAAACATATACGTAATGGTGCTTAGTTCTATACACAAATCAATAATGTCAGACTTTGTTAGAGTTTAATAAGTTCAACAATGATGACAGCATAGTCTCTAACTAGTGATTTATAACATTTAAATAAACGATCTTACCAGTAGCGGTAAGACGCACATAGGCGAAAGACAGTACACATGTGCCGTGTGTACCTACTGAAATATTCAACACTAAAAGCAAACTGACGGTACACCAAAAGACGCATACAGGAGAGAAACGATACCTGTGTGACGAAGCATCGACAAACGCACACTGGAGAGAAACTGTATCCATGCGATGTTTGCGACAAATCATTCAGTCAAAGTAGCCATTTATATGTGGCTATTAGTATGTATGTACTCATATACATTTTGGACTCATCCGCGACATGTCCAAAAACCATGACTCATTCCTTGGACCAATTCTGTACTAATATATTTTAATTTATAACTTTTTAAAATCAAACAATTTATGTATGTAACAAAGCTTAAAAAAATTGGGTAAGTGGAAGTCGATCTGCTGTACAGGAGGTTACAAGTGGGTCACTGTAATGAATAATAGTGTTATATAAAATCATTACATATGAAAAATGATTCTGATGGTCTGTCAGGCTATATTATGAATAAGTATATTTGATGATATTATTGTGACAAAAGTAATTAATTTTACTATTAGTCATTAGTAAAACAGTATAGGTACTAGGTTAAATTTATTTTTTCAAAAACTTAATTTCAGTGTGTGTTTAAAATTTAATAACATAATTTTAATAATAATTCTATTTTTTTAAATTGCAACAAAATAACTAAAATCTTTATTCTTGGTTATAATATGTAATTTCGTCCTAATTTGAATTTAAAATTTCTGTAAAAATAACTGTTTATATTGTGTTTTAGATTTTTTAGTTACCTACATTATGAACTATGTTCGCGTCGGGTACGGTATAGACCATGCTCCCGGTCAGCGTATACTTCTGCGTGACACTCACACCTCACACACCGACTGACCAGTGTATTTACTTCAAGATTTAATAGTAGTTTTTATCATCATCATCAATAGTTTTTGCCTGTCTGCGTTGTGTTGTATGACTGCTTCTAATTTTAATGTATGTTTCGGTCTGAATATATTTCAAAACTTTCACGAATAAATGGAGATTTGGATGATGATGATAAAAACTACTATTAAATCTTGAATGAAATGATTCACATGCATTTGTAGTATCATTAGAAGACCACAATTTTGGAGGAAATAATGAAAACGAAAAAATATAATTTTCAGATAAATAGTCGCAATATTGTTGGACTTTATCGTCAGATGGCATATTTTCTAACAAATCAAATACAAAGCAATCTTCAATATCGTTAGCATCTTGCAATAATGGTAAAGCGAATGTGAGAACTAAAATTTTTCCAATTTCAGTTTTACCATTATTGTTATCATTCGTTAGGCCTAATTGCTGGATTTTTCTGTACCAATTTTGGCACAAATGAAAATTACAACCATGAATTTGCACTGTTGGCCAAATATTTTTAATTGCATTATGAATAGCAATTTCAAAGTCCACCACAATTGTAACTGGTTGAAACCGTAAATTATTTTGCAAGCAAATGTCGATAGTTTTTAAAAATAATGTACTGTATGTATGGCTATTTTTGTCAGGAAGCAAAGCAAAGACTAATGGTATATAATTTTGATTCTTAAAACCATGAATAGTGAATAACTGTAAAAAATATTTTGTACAATAATTGAAAGTACCGTCTAAAAATTTTTTTTCGTTAGAACAAAGAAATTTTAAATTTTCTATAAAAGAAAATATAAAAATATGGCTATCTTGATCATTTAATAAAATAAATTGTTCAGAACGGTTTGTTTGTATATCCATTACATTTAAAGTATCGTGAACTCCTTCAATACTTTTAGGCAAAGGTGGCAAAATAGATTTACGTGCATTATACACATTTCGTCTAATATAATTGAGATCAGTTGTATTTAAATTATTTTCGTTATTAAAATTTTTGATTTCAGTTAAAATAAACTTGGAAGGTTTTTCTACAATATTGTCTTCACTTACTTTCCTTTTCAGTGAATTATTGACTTCTTGGCGATTTAATGTAGTATCTTCATCATGATTGTGAATTAGAACTACATGCTTTTCAATAATTTCATCCTCTGTATTATTTGTGTAAATTTTACTTTGACACTTATTATTAATACAACGCCAAGTTTTTTGGCCACTTTTTGCAGTATAGTGTAAAAAAAATTTATATTTATCAACTATTAATAACTTTTTACCATTCTGACTATACATGAATTCCATTGCAATTTGTAATAATGTACGACTATAAGAGTGACTAACTTTACTGCACAAAACGGTGAAAGACGCAAAAGATTCACTAGACTAAACTCAAACAATACACAGTTATACAGTTACGAGCGGACTACGATATCGGCAATAAACGCCAATTTGTTCGGAAATTTCCGATACAGACGAGATCATCATGTTTTATCGTTATTCGACAATATTCGATGCCATATCGCTGATCTATTTAAAACACTTTGTACTGCAAGTGCCGATATAAACGTATAGTATAGTATATAATATGGATATAATCTAATCTTCGACAATCATCATACAGCGTATAAACAAGCTCTATTCAAGAGTTTGTTTATTAAATAATGTATATTTATTATTTTCAAGTTATGATAATTTTGAGCTTTTTGAGCTTTTTAACTTCAAAATTGTAAATTTAAGTAATATAACCCTATTTTTAAAGGGAAAAATTTCTATGTAAGAGATTACAATATCTTTGATTTTCAGGTAAAAATTTTAAAAGGTTATTAGTGTAGGAGTTTACATTTAATGATAATTCAGGTAAAAAGGTTATTCGTGTAGGAGTTTACATTTGGCCGCATTGCTGGCCAGCTGCTACCCTTTCCTAAATACCTTAGGTCCACATTAGTGGCTACAATAATACAATAATAATACAATTTTCAACACACTTCACAATTTAAAATAATATAATTGCTAGGTGTGTGAGTTAACTGTCGTGATTAGCGCATACGCACACAATGTAATACAATAACGGTGTACACGGCCGATATATTATGATAATATAAATAATAATACCATATAAATGGCGATTTGCGCCCAAGAACAACAAATTTATATAATAAGGGCGATTTGCTCCCAAGAACAACAAATTGTATATTATATAATAAGGGCGATTCGCGCCCACGACATTATAAATAATTAAAGTACGGCGATTTGCACACGACAATAATTTTATTGATCCGCGTTAACGGTAATTAATGGACTAAATAGCTTGGGCGGCCGTGGTGAAACTCCCGCGCATAGAGCGGCGTCGGCGACCGGTTTTACATAATATTATATAACTCACAGACACAATTTTAAATACAATAACGAAAATAAAACAATACAAAAACGACTGATTATTGAGTGTGTGTGTCGGTCGGCGGAATATAATATTGTATAATATTTATATTGCGAGTACGGCGGTGACGGCAGCGCGAACAAACTATTTATGAGAATCTTCGTTTCAAATTTCCAATCTTGGGCTATACAAATTGAATATTTTATAATTTTTCAATTACAGTAACAGATAATTTTCGATATTTTGATAAATTTTGTCGTGGCTATGGATCTTTAATATTTATTAACTGCTATTATAATACTGCTCGAAATAATTTGCTAATTATCATGATTTCGATGAATTTTATCAACATTTTAACTTCAATAAGCTCATACAAAATTATAGTGGATATACCATTCAACTTATTTTTTAATTTCCACTAACATCATTATGAGGAATGTTATATTACATTTTCAAGATTTATGACCAGAAATTTTGTATCGACAATAGTTAAAAAAAACTAATAAAGTTCAACAGTCTCTTATGCCTATAAATAGCTCATAAATGTTATGTTGCATAGAAATTACTAATAAAAAAATTAAACATTCAGTGATAATGTCATCCATATTCTGTTAATTTTTAGAGTTCAAATAAAAAACGAAATTAATTTTTTCCAAAAACTGGTTTTGCGTAAAAATCTCAGTTTTATTTATTTTTGTTTGTTTTTCATGATAATTTTAACTATTGGGAATTTTTTACTTTTCCTTAATAACCTTCAGATGTAAAGTAACTAATGATCATTTACCTATAATATGGCAAAAATGATAAAACGACGAATTAAAAATAAATTATATAAATTGCTTCTAAACATTTTGTTTTTTTGCTTTTTTTTTCATTTGCTTATAAAAAATGATTGGATAGGTAGTAAAAAATTGGGTAAAAAAAATAGAACGCTGTTGCACAGATATTTACCTATTGTGAAAATTTGGTAGTTCTACACCAATATTTGGTGCGAGTAAAGTTGTCCCGCACAAAACAGTTTTTGCTATGTTGTACATTTGTAAGACGGAGACAACACATGCGGGTGTGACATCCTCTTATTTATATTTTTAAATTTAATAGGTATTAACATTATTTTAAATAACGATAAACTCAAAACTTGTACAACGTTTTAGTTCTCAATAACGATAAACGCAAATTGTGATGATACCACAATCACTGTAATTATTATATTTTTACTGGGTCATCGAATATATCTGATATGAATTTATTGAATTATTTAAAAAAAAAACGTTTTTGGGTAATATAAAAACACGTTATTCTAGTTTCAGTATTAAACTTTACCCATCACATTTTTAGGTATGAAATGGATTTTAATTTGCAAAACAAAACTTAGTCTTTAAAAAAAAAAACCAGTAAAAGGGCAGTTTTCCAAACGCTTTCTAAAAAATATATTTGGAATGTAGTAGATGTGCGTTTGGGGCTTACATTGTATGGCGTGTAGTATTGTGATATATTGCAACTGTAGTCTGTTTCAAGTGCCTATTGGGATTGGGTTTCCCCATAAAAATATAAATTAATATTAAGAGGATTCAATATCGACCGATTTTAAGGAGTAAATTAGGTTAGGTTAGGTTCGTTTTTTATTGGCTATTTTCCAAGTGCGTGTGTGCGTACGTGTCGTGTCAATGTCAAATTCTCGACAAATTCAATTAATTTATTTTGTTTTCAGAATAATTCTTTCTGAATACTTAGATAGTGGATACAAATGACATGAGATAGATCTATTTTGGTAGAAAACACGACGAAGTAAAAATATTAAACTATGATAGCCGATAGGTACCTACTCGTTTTAAATCAACCGTTTCGATTAATACAATTAAAGTATTAAACGCATGCCGAGGATATTATTATACTAATATGATATTGATGTTACCCGGCCAAACTTGAATTGGGTCAAATACTTAATATAATGGCTCTTCGATATAAATGCATTAGAGTGGAAATACACTTACTTAGGCAATACGGTTTTATTATTCCATATCAAACCACTGATATACATGTATATATTATATATTCATTTTTTTTTGATCTTGAGACGCGGTTAAAAGAAGAACAAAAAAATGAAAAAAAAACATTTAACACGTTTCCGTGTATAAACGTGACTGGGTACTATTTTTTGTTATATGGGTACATTATATTCTGAAAATATTTTGCAGTTATTTCTTATTATTTTATTAATATCATTGATATATACATATGGACATGTGGTTAACACAATATTTTGTTAATATTATTATTGTGAAACTTCATGGCTCACCGACGGATAAATGACAATAATACTGATAAAATCAAATTATTACCTGCATCTAATATAATTAAGTAGATAGGTACCTGCCTACCCCTTCGTTTTCAATCAACAAAAATAACATGACCAATATTATAATTTGGTGTGCAGGAGTAGGGAATTCTGCATTGGATGACCTTCTTATATATAATTACCTACCCACCACTTCGTTTCATAACATATAATAATAAGATAAATAGTATAATTTGACGGGAAGGAGGGGAACCTGCATTTTCCTGCATTAAGATAACATTGTTAATCAAAATGCCTTGGTGTAATCCAGAATCGTAATTTTCATGACGCAAGGTTCTCCCATAGATGCTCTTTATATTTCATTTATTGAAATTGATAAACGCTTTTCTAATACAAAAAATAACATTTTGACAGGTATGATAATAATTAATAGTGATCATTTTTTTAGTTATCAGTTATTCTTAGTGATAGATAATATATTTATTGAACATTTTAAGTAGGCCTACATTAATATTAGCTTCCTATAGGTACCTTATATTATATATTATATTTAATTATCTTCTGAACTTCCTTTTTAGTCATTTTTAATTTTAATTTATATTTTGTATTAAGTAAAAACGATCAAATTTACTATTAAAATTTAAAATGTTGATATGTTTAATAACAGTTTTCAAATCAGAAAGAACATATTTAGCGAGTGGCTCTATAAATAAGTACCTAAGTAGTAGGTATATAGAGTTGTGTAACGGTAAAACTTTTTGCATTCCAAACAAAATTCTGAAATAACGTTTCTCAAAAGGACGTTTCATTCACTGGTGTTTTTTAGGGGCCGATTGTTGACAATCGTAGCAAAATTGAAATTTAAAATACATTTATATACCAGTTCAAATACCTAGTATTTTACAAGTAGCAGAGTGTCTTTGCCGTTATTGGCTGTTTCATATTATGGGAATAAATTGTATAGTATTCATTAAAACGCCCTAACGAAAATTGGTAATTACTAGAGTGGATTTAAAGGAACCTAATGTATTTATATTAAAAATTGAGAAAATAACATTTCGGAGTGTCCGTTTTAGAATATTATATTTAGTACCTACTCAACAATTGAATGTGGATACAAATAACGTTTTATTGTTTTAACTTTTAAACGGCTTTAACTTTGTTGTTATGGAAAATTTAGAAAAACGGATAAAAACTTATCTCTAAAATAATGTTTACTGTTTTGTTTTCTGCATAATACACTTATGAAACTGTTTAATATCATCGTTGTAAGTCTTAAAAATTTGGCTAATTTAATGTGCACATCCTCTAGCGTAGGATATTTCCCATTTATGAAATATTTTATAACCTTGAGTGCGATATACTTGGCTGTGGATCATTTACACGCACACAAACATTGTCTTTTATTGATATAGATAATAATATATCTACGCTGTTTTGTCGGGAAACAAAAAATAATTGTCAAGTGATAGGTATAGTTTACCTCGGATACGATATCGTTACATTTAGGTGTATAGTGTTTTTTATATTCTAAAATAATATATTTTAGGTTCACAGTTTTTTTTATTTATTTTTCCAAACAGGTATGGTGAAGTATAATATGAGTAGGTGTATTGTCTTTTTTTATTTTCTTGATTTATATTATACACTGCCAGTGGATCGCTGTATCGATGACGGTAATAATAATAGTTGACGGAGTTCAACGAACATCCAGCGTACACAGGTATATAATGTGTTGGTAGGTGCCTATATATTATACAGCGATATTATACGATCCGCGGCGGCGGTGTAGTGTTATATTATATTTCCGATATACATATTAAATAGATACGCGGCGTGTGTCTATATAGGTGTAATATGCGCAGTGAAATCAATAAATCCGACACTATACTTATCGATTGTGACAGCTGTAACGGGACATGCAGCTGCCGTGTAAAAATGATAGTGTTTACAGGCAAATTAATCGGCGCGGAGGAAGTAGTCATTCACGAATCAGGACGATGACATAAAACGTGACAGTCTGTAGTAATTCTGTGGAAGGGGGCGAGAAGAAGGAATGAAAAAAAAAAACAGGAAAATATATAGCACGCCCAAATAACTGTACGGAATATTGAACTGAATAATATAATATACATATATATTATATATAATGTGTTCTCGTGCTTTGGACGCGCCTGAAATGTTCTCATAATGCAATCAATTAATGTACAACATAGATGGTGGTGAAAACAGCGGCAATGAGGCACGATTAATATTCCACGGATCCGGCAATTAATGTAATAATAATTTTTTTTAACAGTTTATATACGTAACGTCGACGTAGGTCGTATATAATATACTATTACAATGCCTTTTGCGCCGAACAAGCGCAGCTAGCAATATATATTATAATGGTGTTGTATAAATCGGATTTTTTATAGAAAAGTATTCTGCTTCTGATATAATATTATAGAGATTTTCGATGGGAAAAAAACCTATAACGCGATAACAATATGATTATTTTTTTTCATTCAAAAAACCAAACTATTGACCCAGAAAATGAGTGTGGCCAGTTGAATGGATTGCACCGTAATTTATGCATTATATAATCGACAAACGTTATATGGACGTATATATAGGTAGGTACCTAGGGTTATTCGAGGAAAAATACAGTAATATACCTAGTTACACAATTTATTTAGAGCAATCGAGATAATGTGCGATAGTAGTTTTCTAGCTTTATTGAAATTCGCCTAGATCGAGTCCGTCGAACAACGCCGACGTAATCCTCAAGAGAACGTCACATCCGCATGTGTTGTCTCCGTCTAACACATGTACGACACAGACAAAACGCGTATCTGATTAGAACTCGCTCAATTTTGGTCTAGAGTAAAAATACCTATTATAAAATTGAATTATGACAATATTTCTGAAGGTAAGTCATTGCGTTTTTTTAAATATAAAATTTTGAAAAGTTAAACGTATTTTTAAAATTTTGAAGCTTTTGCTATTTCCAAAAGATATAATGGACTTAATAATGGGTATAATGGAAAAAGCACCACGACTTGCCTCAGAAATATTGTCACAATTCAATTTTATAGTAGGTATTTTTATTCTAGAACCAAAATTGAGCTTCATGTCCCCCCCCCTACTTTGGAATTTCAAAACAAAATTAACTCTATTCGTTTGTACTCAACTCCTCCCAAAGTTATTCAACTTTGAAAGTTGGGGGTTCAAATGTAATCCCAGCTACTCCCTTTTGTCTTGTGAATCTGATCAAAACTGTCCACATAATCATTTTTACCTCTATGGTCTTTAGTCGTGAAACATTTGGTTCACAAGACAAAGGGGAGTAGCTGGGATTACGTTTTAACCCCCAAATTTTAAAGTTGGATAACTTTGAAAGGGGTTGAACACAAACAACGGGGTTAAAAAAAAAACCAGCACAAACAAAGTACAAAAAAATGGAGTTGATTTTGTTTCAAAATTCCAAAGTGAGGGGGGGGGGGACACGGAGCTGCATAATTGAGCGAGTTCTACTCTACGTGCTCTTAGAACAATATTATCCAAAATATGCATTCGATTAAAAGGTATATTATGTATAGTCGTATAGATTGTAGGTATTATGAGTGCTACTTGTAATATTGTTTGGTCTACACCCGACACCGACTTATCCCCTCATTCAAGGTGTCAACGAAAAACCAATAGATGTTCGTCATTGCAATTTGCAATGATACCTACTTAATACATTACTATACGTCATGCATATGCAACGGGATAATGATGTTGACAACCGGAACATATTAATATAAGCTTTATATCAGAGATCAATGGATAAAATAATAGACAAAACAATGGGTAGAGTATATTATATATGAATATAGTTTACCTAATACCTATTGTATACTATTGTTTATGTACTATAATTTACCTATCTACCTACATAAACATAGTATTTATAAATACTAGACATTTACTAGCTGGCACCCACGCACTATCATCAATCATCTACAATTCCAAATTACATTAATATGTCTATCAACTATTTCATATGAGTTAATCAATAATCATACTTTTACATTTACAATCTATAATTATATATAATTTATTATTAGCGTATTATTATAACTTACAAGTAATATAACAAAAGTATATAAAGACCTCTACCAGCTACTATAAGGATCCACCAAATATGCACAATAAACCAGCCACAATTTTTTTTTTTTTTTTAATGGGAGAGACAAGTGTGCAAGACTTCCCCAGGCTCCCAAAGATTGGTATAGCTGCATACTATGCATACTTCGATTTTCTACTCCAGCATATTTTATGGTAGAAAAACGCATCAGTTGGTACTAGGAACTAGAGAGATTAAAAGTAAAATATTCTCAGTAGATTGAAAAACGTCAGGAAAAATGAGATTTTTACGTAAAATCAATTTTTAAAATTCAATTTAAGCTTTAAAAATAACATTAAAAAAAATAACTGTAGATACATGAAATTTACACCGAATGTTTATATTATCATTTTCTATACACCAAAAAAAAATTCAAAATAATTTAACACATTTTGAGCAATTTATAGGCATAGAAAAAATTTCAATTTTCATTAATTTTTTTTAAACTATTGTCAATGAAAATTATTTTGATAGGTCAAAAAACTTGAAAATTTAATACAAGGTTCCTCATAAACTGTTAGTAGAAATTAAAAAAAAAACATTGAGCGTAAATCTTTAATAATTTTTCATAAGCAACTGAAGCTTGAATTTTGACAAAATTCTTCAACACACGAAAATATGAAAAATTACTTTGTATTAGTTTGGAGGATTTGAAAATGTAATATAAGATTTCTCATACATTTTTTTGCGGTGTCAATAATTAGTATGAAACAACTTCTAAATGTCAACAAATTTGAAAAATAAAAAATTATATGTAATGGCTAATGCATAGAAGAAATTAAATTATTTGGTCAATTAAAGTTAATGGTACGTATAGCGTACATACCTACCTACCCATAATTTTAGTAATATAATTAATTTGGATAGTGGATAGTGTGGTTTCGGCCATAATTTGTGTATGTCGAGGAATCAGATAACATTTATTGTAGAAGTTTCAATTTAAATGTCTGCAAAAAGAACTATGTTTATATATTTTTAAGTTTTTTTGGTTACAGTATAAACTGTTTATGAGAATCATTATTTTAAATTGTCAATTTCCCACTGTAAAAATTGAACATTTTTTAACTACAAAATAATTTTGAACATTTTCGACATTTTTATAGGTTTTGTCGAAATTCCTCGACATACACAAATTATGGCCGAAACCACACTATCCACCGTATGATGCGACTAGCAATATATATATGAAAAATTATTAAAGATTTACGCTCAATGTTTTTTTTAATTTCTACTAACAGTTTATGAGGAACCTTGTATTAAATTTTCATGTTTTTCGACCTATAAAAATAATTTTTATTGACAAAAGTTTAAAAAAAATTAATGAAAATTGAAATTTTTTCTATGCCTATAAATTGCTCAAAATTTGTCAAATTATTTTGAATTTTTTTTTGGTGTATAGAAAATGATAATATAAACATTCTGTGTAAATTTTATGTATCTACAGTTATTTTTTTTAATGTTATTTTTAATGCTTAAGGGGGCTGCAACCAATGAAAAAAAAAGTGACTTTTAGACCAATAAGCTAGACAAAACTGGAAGAACTTGTTTTGACAGATTTTAATTTTAAAACGGATTATAATTGATCAACAAGTGTACTAGAGAATGATTGAGGCGATTTTGAATATTTTTTTCAGCTGTGATATCTGAGAATAAAAATATCGACATATATGATATTTTTGTATTTATATTATTCATTATGACACTAACAATAATTGGAATATTCAAAATTGCCTCGAACATTCCCTAGTATACTTGTTGATCAATTATAATCCGTTTTCAAAATTAATATCTGTCAAACCAAATCCTTCCGGTTTTGTCTAGCTTATTGGTCTAAAAGTCACTTTTTTTCATTGACTGGAGCCTCCTCCAGCCCCCTTAAGTTTTATTTTATGTTACAGAATTTAAATATATTGAAACACATTATAACAAACAAAATTAATGTTTGTATTCGTCAAACCTACATTAGTTTTGACTTTTGACAAAACCGGCTGCAGCCCCCTTAAATTGATTTTTTTATTGATAGATTTATTTTGATATCAGAAAAGATACTATTGGAGAAATTCTAAGCAATTTTACAGTCCTAAAAGTTAATGACGGACACAAAAATAAAAAAAATAAAATGATACACATCATTGTAAAATCAATACATTCATCGTTTCACTCAGAATCTAAAAAAAGTTGAGAGTAAATACACAATAATTTTTTGAGAGCGTCTGAAGTTAGAATTTTGACATAATCAGTTTTCGGTAGCCTGCTGTCACGTGCCCCAGTAGTAAATGCTTCATATATGAGTAATAACAGGGCCTGATTTTAGGGGGGCATAGGGCCCATGCCCCCTCCCAAGACGAGACATCTTACTCTTTATTTTTCAAATATTTTCATTGATTTTAGTGTGTATTTATTTGTAAATTAAATTATGTATACAACTGTGTTACTAATTTTTACTTTATTAAATAAGCACTTGCCGACTAATTGTATTAAAGTTAAAATATATACATAGCTAAGAATATTACCCTCCCCCACATATAACTAAAGCTGCCCCTGAGTGATAAGTGAATAAGTGATGACTGAATAACTGATAAGTAGGGACTGAACTCAGATGGAAGGCAATTCGTACGCGCCCGCCCACCTCGACTTGTTACGATTGTTAATCCACTAATCCTAGAGTAAGTCCCTGAGCCAGCATATATTTAGCTGTATCTTAGGATTTTGGATGATAGTGCGAGAGAAAATAAGTTAAATCATTGCATTTTGGCCTCTTTAGTGAAGTGATAAGAGGTAATTGGTGGCTTTTTGAAACTTGATTTAGTGTTTGAATTTTGAGGTACACTTCTGAAATAATAATGAACTACCTAGTGAATTATGACATTAACAGGCTCGAAATTTGTAACTCATCATATATTCATATGTATAAGTAAAAGCTTCCGCTGAGACTTGGTTAAAAGGGCGTCCAGGGACCAGAACTAATAAATTATTATACCACCTATAAGGTACCCAGACAGCATTTTGTAATGATAATATTATAATAGTATTTTAATAACGTTATACTAATATTATTTGTTATTACAATGTTATAATAATATTATTAATCAAAGAATTTCTGATCTCTATCAATTTTTAATGTATCCTCAACAGATTATAATTTATTGTTATCCAATCACGAATCACCTACATAACAATATTTATAATGTAAATACTTAAACACATAATATTACGTGCATCATGCATAGATATTTGTATCTCATATACCTGATATATAAACACATACCTACTTGTATGATATTGCGTGGTATTATTGTTGTCATTGGTTTTCATATAAATCTTATCTCTTTGTTGTTGTTTTTAATATAAAACGTGACATAATATGTGGGTACAGTATCAAAATAACATCATAAAATAAACTTTGGCAATGCAGAATCTGCAACCATCGTATTATTTTATTTTTACGATTAAGAGTTACCGTGGTATTTCCTATCGTATATATTCCGCACTTGTCTAGTGTATTTTTTTTAGCGTATAAGTTCTCACTAAATTTTAGACGATACGGATAAAAACGGTACGTGGATATTATATAGTCGGCTCTGTATGACCATATGGCGCATACTTATAATATCATTTTCAGTGATGAAAATATCCTATAATTATTAGCAATTTTTAATTTTCAGCTGGTACTAATAATAGATATCATGTGATAGCTATAAAAAAATATTTTGAGAGTCAAAAACCTACAACAAAATTACCCTATATCTATTTGATGTTTAAGTATTTTTAATTTGTTATTTTTTTTACCTAACAATTATAAATAATATGTTTTATTAAATAAAATCCACGACATCGTTGGCAATTGGGATTCAAGTTATATTACAGAAAATTGTTTAATTAATTCTAATACTTATATAGATATTTACATTATTAAATTATTGTTTACAGTAATTTATTCAAAGTACAATAGGTACCTATGCCACTAGTATTATATTATATTTCAATTTATTTTGAAGTTTTGCTTTTTTGATGAAATCGATGTTAGCTGCAAGTGAGGATATGCCAAAGGATTCTAAAAGATATTCTAGAAGTTTTGCACTGATTCTGTAATTTGCATATGGCATACCTTATATATGTATGATATGTCAGCATTCTGTCATTATTTGTTTGATTGTAACATAACCCATCTTACCACAGGACCACGACAGGATAGGCTGAATTAAGGAATCGTTTTTATTCAATAGGTGGTTTTGAGGGATTCTCGTATGCCCAACACGGAGTGTTATTGGTAAAACTTTCTTGGTAGGTCTGTATGGGAAGTTACCATATAGATAAGTACATCTTCAATAATGGATCGGAGACAAAATTCACTAATCTATTTTGATAGTGAACATAAACTTTTTGTAATCTTTCAGCAAAATCCGTGTATTTAATTTTTACACCTATGAAACGTGGATTTTTTTCAACGATTCTTCTCTTTTAAACGCCTCAATACATTTCAAAATATTAGGATGAATTACATTTAACGTAGATGAAAAACTAATATGTATTTATACCATCCTTCAACAGAATATTTTGTTCTTATTTAATACCTATATAGATATCAACCAAACAATTATTTTTAAAAATATCAATATAAGTATCTAATGTGTGAAAAAAATGTATATGAAATAACCACGGTCAATAATTGACAAATTGTTGCAAAATTAGTGCAATTATTTCAGGACATGCGGTGATTATTCTTGCAATGAATTATAATTGCGGTGAATTGTCCAGATACCAGTGTGTCTATGTCATAGATGTGGATAGCGTTTGGGATTTGGGGGGCTATAACCTTTTTTTTTTTTTTGAGGGCTTGGCCCCTAAATTCCCCCCCCCCTATTTGTTACTATGGTCTATGTATCAATGCATGATTACCTATGTATAGTAGGTATACACATACTCTTACAAACAATAATGTGTTCAAATGCAAAGGTAATTTTATTAGCATCAGATAATTCAAATTGATCTTTAAGATTAATTTAAAAATGATGTTTTCCCAAATATAATGTTCTTACATAAGTTCAAAAAATCAAAACTAGATAGTTACCTAAAGATATTTTAGATTCTGAGCGAAGCGATGAATGTATTGATTTTACAATGATGTGTGTTTTTTTTTTTTTATTTTTTTATTTTTTTTTTTTTTTGTGTCTGTCATCACCTTTTAGGACAGTAAAAGTGCTTGGATTTTCTTCAATAGTAACTTTTCTTATAGGAAAGTGAATCTAGTTGGTACTTTAGGGGGTCAAAAGTAAAAATTTCCCAGTAGTTTTCACAAGCGACGTGAAAAACAATAGAAAAATTAAGGAAAAACGGGAATTTTTACGCAAAATCTGTTTTTGAGAAAATCGATTTTGGTTTTTGGTGTAACTCTAAAACAAATGACCGTAGGGACATGAAATTTTGACTGAATGTTTATATTAGCATTTTCTATACACCATAAAATTTACAAAATATTTTGACTCTGTTTACGGCCATTGTCAGTTTTCAATTTTTTTAGTTTTTTTTCTATAAATATCAATAAAATTTTATCTGTTGAGTAAAAAAGCTTGAAAATTTAATAGAAGGCTCCTAGGTTATTGTTTCAAAGGCAGATGAAAAAAATTAAAAATCCTTAGTCACAGTTTTTATTTATAAGCATTTAAAGTTCAAATTTTGATAAAATACGGAAAAATCACGAACAATAGCAAATTATTTTGAGTTGAGAATTCATAAAAATTTTTCTTTTTAAATCTAAGATTTGAAAATGTAATATAAGATTAGGTACTCATAAGTTTGTCTACCTTTATCAAAAAAAAAATGTCTAGAAGAAACTTAAATTAAATTTTTATGAGCGTCTGAAATTTATATTTTTACAACACTTGATATTTACTCGATTTCTCATGTAACAATTTTCTTATTTTATTGTAATTAAAAAACGAATGACTGTAGATACTTGAAAATTTCACTGAATGTTTATATTAGCATTTTCTATACACCATAAAATGTTGAAAATATTTTGACTCTTTTTAAGCTGTTTACGGACATTGTCAGTTTTCAATTTTTTTAGTTTTTTTTTCTATAAATATCAAAAAATTTTTATTTGTTGGGTAAAAAAGCGTGAAAATTTAATATAAGGCTCCTGATATATCGTTCTAAAAGCAGTTGAAAAATATTAAAAATACATAGGCACAATTTTTTTTTATAATCATTTAAAGTTCAAATTTTGACAACATTTATAAAATTTATAATTTATTAAATATTTTGTGGTTAAAAATTTATAAATTTATAAATTTTTAACTTTTATGGCTTAGGATTGAAAATTTAAAACAAGGCTCCACGTAAATAGGTTATATATAAATTACTTTATTCACAATAATATCATCAAATATACTTGGTAATATCATAGGCTGACTGACCGTTTTCGCTCAGAATCGTTTTTCTTATACAATGATATTATATCATTGAGTTCAAATTTAACACCATCCATTACAGTGACCCACTTGTAACCTACTGTACAGCAGAGCGACATCCACTTATCCACCTTTTTTTATATGCATTCAAGTTTAAATTATTATGAAATTCGTCGATTACAAAAATAAATAAAATATTTATTTATTTATTTACTTTATTTTTATTTGTTTAATAATATTTTTAATTGTCACATCTGTGGCTATGGCTTGAAAATTTGATACAAGATTGCTCAAAATTTATTTTATACTAATACTTAAAAAAAACAATTTTAGCATTAAGTCTTATACAATTTATTTTATGAGCTAACTATTCAAGTTCAAATTTTTATGACATTACATATTTACACGTAAAATAATCATTTCTCTTTTAACATCTTTTAGATTCTGAGCGGAGCAACAAATGTATTGATTTTACAATGATATGTGTTTTTTTATTTATTTAATATTTATTTTTTTTTGTGTGTGTGTCATCACCTTTTAGGACAGTAAAAATGCTTAGAATTTCTTCAAAAGTATCTTTTCTGATATCAAAATAAATCTAGTTGGTACTTTTGAGGGGTCTAAAGTAAAAATTTCCCAGTAGTTTTTAAAAACACACACATTTTTTTTATAAGAATTAATAATTTGAGTTTAAATTTTGACAAAATTGATCAAATTTTAAATTTTAAAATTATTTTGTGTATAAAAATTTATAAATTGTTCACCTTTTATAGCTTAGGATTGAAAATTTAAAACAAGGTTCCACGAAAATAGTTAAAATTATTACTTTAAGGATTCACAGTAATATCATCAAATATACTTAGTAATAATCATAGGCTGACTGACCGTCTTCGCTCAGAATCGTTTTTCGTATACAATGATATTATATCATTGAATTCAAATTTAACACATACAACATACAACATAATAACTAAAATCGTTATTTTTCGTTTAAATATGCAATTTCGTCAAAATTTGGTCTTCAAATGCTTATGTAAAAAAAAAAATGCGCTAATTGTCTGTATTTTATAGAACGCTGTTAGAACGAGATGGATAAGACAAAAGATTACACTCATTTTTCAATCCTTTTGTCCGAGAAAAATCATTTTGCTCCCTCCTCCCCCTATCCATAATCCTGGTTACGCCACTAAATATTGTTATGTACCTATCATTTATAACTTCACATACCTATACGTATATTATAATAATATAGTCTTATCAGCTATATTAGATATAATATAATATTATTTTATTATAAAATACTAACTATTATTATTGTAATAAATATTTGTGTGGTGCGTGTCAAATTGAATGTTATGAATACGTCATAATATGTTTGTATTATGTGCGTTGGTATATCATTTTTTATTATACCTATTCCACGATTTGTCAGTGCGACGATGACGAGGATGTACTAAAAAACAAAAATTAAGGACACCCGACAACGTCCCTTCCGCCGTGAGCTAATAGAATAAAATTTCATACAGAATCATCATGACTGTAATGCGCACACAATAACAATATTACTTCAATCTAACACACACACTCCACGACGGATATAATATTGTTCGTTACCGTAATAATATGATGACCTCTCGTCGTCAGTTTTACCGTATAGTCATCGCGCACCCGTCGTACTAAGTTTGTCGCAAACGCGTTCGCGCACAAAGGTATAACCACGGTTATTGTATTCGGTTCGGTTCGGTTCGGTTCGTTATAATATTATCATCGATCTTTATATATAGTTTGTTTCGCCGGGATGTAGAGTTTTCGCACAGCGGCGGACAGACGTAATATTATAATATTATATCCGGTAAAAACAACTTTGGTGAATGATCACCGTATTAGATAAGATACAGGATGTCTCCCCGATTTTTTTCGTGTGTTAATACTGGTTAATATTGGCAAGTTTAAGAAAATATAACAATAAAAATACAATTTTTTGCGTTATAAATATATATATTTTTTTTTTATTTTAAGTACCTATTATCACTAATTTCTCATCGCCGCTATTGGTTGTTTCGGAGTAACAAAATGTCATACAAAATTAACTTAAACATATAATATTAGGTACGTCGTATTGATTTTATGTCAATAATTAATTTTATAAATTAGTGAATTATCTTTTTTAAACATTTTGTTAAATAATATTCTAAAAATCATAGGCATCTAGGTAATATGAAATGCTTATAATCCTAGTGTATACCAAACATTATCGGTGAGACGTCTCGTATATTAATATATTTTTTATGCTATCGTATTAGATACTGCAAGAGATCGCTGCATCGGCACTATTAAATTATGTTGCTCTCAGATCGAACTGTTTTCACACATTTTGATTGTACAAATAAGCCCAATAAAAGTTAAATGCCACCTGCACGCTTCAATGAATTCAAAACTGAACACAAACTATGCCTTGGACAGATATTGTTTGCGCACTCCTAAAACAATTATCCGTAAATAGTAAAATATTTAAAAGTTAAATGAAATGTTTTATGAAAGTTCAATTTCTATTGCTTTTTCTTTTAATTTTTTGAAACTGTTATTAGAACATTTAGATCTAACAATACAATACTATTATAATAGGCCGAGCCTCTATTGACATAAGATTGAAGAATGTATGAAAACCAAAAACTAATGAATATAATTTATAATATTATTATAATTATTATTTAGTTTGACTGCGATATTATGAAAAAAAACCATCAATTCTAATGAAACCGAAATTATTTTCTAATGCAGATTTTTGAAAAATCATGTTGCAGCAGTTAGGTTTTTTTAAACTAATTTATTTATATGTTACCTACATATATTCACGATATAGAACCCCAAAATTAACGATTTCACATCGAACGGTTTTCTTATTTTGTTACTGATATAGTATTACAACAAATTCTTAGAACTTAGAACAAGGCTTTACAAAAGTAATTTATACTATAACCAAGATAACTAAAAAAATATATAAGCACAGTTTTTTTTATAGATATTTTAAGTTCAAATTTGAACAAAATTAGATGGGTATTTAAACGAAAATCGATTATAGTTATTTTGTTGTAATTCAAAAATATTGTTCATAGATAACCTAACCAGTAAAGTATATTATTATAATTTAAACACACAATAAAATGTACAAACGTAACTTTTTACAGACAAAAATAAATTCTACCGTCCGTGTGACTAATGGCCGACGACTAATTATACATACGTACAAAATAAATAAATTGGCATAATTGTATGGGCCCGTGATCTTTGTAAAGAAATTAACAAAATAACGTGTCGCTGAGAATATAGTGCACATTTTTTAATTATTTCATTACATAACAAAGATAATCGGCGGATAATACTGACTAGTGATTTTTGCATAATAGTTTATAGCGGATATATCTAATAATATTATAAAACAAATTCAAAATATTACATAGGTACAATTTAAACCAGTACCTAGTGTGTTCTTTATTATGTCTTACCTATTATATTAGCATTAGACAAATAGTTATTAAAGCGTGGAAACCATATTATTTTATATTTATAAAAATAAAGGGGAAATAGAATAAATTATCTACTATATTATTTTAACCTTTCAATATTAATTAAATTATTTTAAAAACAGTTACCTAACCTAATCTAACCTATGAAGGGCTTCTAATTTTGTTTATCATTCTTGGAAAGTAAATAAGTATTTACTTTATCTCCACAATACAATTTTCAAATATATAATTTATAGCTATATTATATAATTTTATATTCAGGGTTTGCAAAGGTTATAATAATTTTATGATTATAACGTTATATTTGACAAAAAACGATTAAAATTTGTAAACGTAATTATGACGGAAAACGATAATCAAAAATAATTAAATTCCACAAAACAAAACATAACGATGAACAAAATAGTATATTAGAAACAAAACATAACGAAAAACGTAATTTATATAACATCATTAGACAAAAATTAACGCAAAACATTGTTTTTAGAATTTCATTGAACAAAAAATAACGCAAAATGAAATAATTTAAAATACATTTATTTAAAAGTTATATTAGTTTTGTAGAATTATTTATTTAATGCTCGGACATTAGAATTTATTGATTATATTATGTTCCGTATCCGGGCTATTACCTGACCGCATTAATTATTATTAATACATTTAATAGGTATTAACACTATTCTGAATAACAATAAACACAACACTTGGATAACGTTTTAATTCTGAATAACGATGAACGCAAAACTTGTGTAACGTTTTAATTGTAAATAACGATAAACGCAAAAAATGTGTAACGTTTTAACTGTAAATAACATAAAAATGTTTTAAGAAATTTTTTTTTCAAATGCAAGCCCTGATTATACTATAATAGCTGTACCTATGTTTTAAATCTGTGCCATACAATAAGGTAAGAGGACTTATTATAAGAAAAATAAAATGCGAGATGCATATTCAGTGGCGCAACAATCGGGGGTGTTGGGTGGTACTTACACCAGTACACCAGAGTACCTGACATTTTAGAGGGGTACTATTTGGTTCGTTTGTGTTGTCGGTATTTATTTTATTATAACATCAATTCCATACATAAAATATTAAAATATCAAAATTTAAATAAAGGTAATAAAGATTAATTAAGCCCGTATGAAGGAATTTCCTGTAAAAATTACGAAAATAGTTTACACTGCTTATTCCGTGAAACATTGGCTTAGCTATAGGTATAGTCGTATAGATTGATTTAGCAGTGCCGCAGTTGGTAATGCTTGAGGTTGACAATACTGTGGTTTCATTACGTAATATTTTCGTTAGTACGTATTGTTATATGTTACGAAGACGCTAATAGACGAGAAATGAGTAACTATAACATCTAAAATTAGAACAAAAATTGTCATATTTGTAATATTATCAGGTATCACGGATGCCGGTGACTGATCTCCCTTTCAAAAGATTACCACGAAGTTCGTTCTAAATTTGCAATTAAACATTTTGAAGAAGTTGGAGGTGATATAAGATTAAAATTTGATACGGAATAGAACTTTAAAGTTCGAGTTTTCTTACCAATAATTAATACAGTTATTTTTCAACTTTTCAATAGATTTCAAGGATTAAAAAAATTAACTGAAAACTTTAATTTTTTACCAACTACATTAATTACCTTACTACGATGGTTAATGGTTTATCTGAAGATGACTTAATAAAAGCTTCATATGATTTTACTCTATTACAAATTACAAAAATTACATAAGCTCCGATTTAACCCAGCAGTTACTGTCAATAAGAGGATTAATTAATATTTCTGAAGTCAAAAGTATTGAACAATTAACATTATACATTTAAAAAAGTTGACTTTAGTACATCGAATATTGATATTTTAAGTGCAACCTAAATTATCTCACATTACCTGTAACAGTTGCATCAGCGGAAAGATCGTTTTCCAAACTGAAACTTATTAAAAATTACCTAAGGTATTCAATAAGTCAAGACCGGCTATCAAACATTGCTATTTTGAATATCGAAAAAAATAAAACTGAAAAACTAAATGTAAGTAAAACAATAGACAATTTTGCCAACTTAAAGGTTAGAAAAATGAGGCTTTGTTAACATGTATTAATTTTTTTTTTTATGAATTAAAAAACCTACCCACCTTTGATATAATTTGTATATTTTTTTAATGTATACTATAAAATTAAAATATAAATATATAACGGAAATAATTTATTGTGGGGCACCATAATTATATATTTGTCACTAGGGCACCATAAGTTGTAGTTGCACCACTGTGCATTTTTAATAGTTTCTACATTTATTTATTTATTTACTTATTCTTGTAAAGCATACATATAGTCACTATAAATTATAATAATCATTGTATTCTAGCAGGGGCGTATAGAGCTATTTTATGTGACCGGGGAACTAGCGAATTCAAGGGCCCTGGAAATTGTATACTCGATTTGCTCGCAGTGCATTCATAAAATAAATATGTGATATATTATATAAGATGTATATTCTTACACCCATATTATTTTACTTAAATATAAAAGTTTTTTCTATCAACTTAACTTAACTTAATAAAAATCATCATTAACTTGCCTAGGCTTGCATTGATTTTGAAAAGATAGTTTTTCTGAGAAAAATCTCCGCCTACAAAACCGTTTTCTCAGTTTTTTTTATTTGTATTTTTATATATATTCCTATATTTGTTGAAAATTGTACGTAAAAGCGTGGATTTTAATTTAATATTTAAATTAATTACATGTTTATTATTTTTATTTTAATATAGAAGGTTTCAACATTTAATATAATAACACAAAGTTTGTCTAACATTTTGCTTATAATAATTTAAAAAAAACAGATATAATTTAAATGCACATTACATTATTGTATCTGTATCAAAATCAAATATTTATTTAATTAGATATTTAAAAGAAAAAAAATAATGTTTTTAGATCTACTTATGTGTATTTAGTGACTTTGAATTTGCCAAAGCATCGATAATTTCTTTTTCGATTAGATACATTATCTAAATATATCACTTTAATATGTATCGTCTTACATATCACCAAAATTAAAATTGCTTCACTAAAACTGCATCACTTTAAAACTTCAAAATATAACCCTTGTTTGTGAGTAGTTGTCAATATTTTTCTTTTTAAAATGAAAAATCAAAAGAAGAGTTGATTTTAAAAGTTAAGGAGACAAAAAAGATAAGTAAAAGTTAAATTAATAAATGCATCAAACGATAAGCTAACAAATTGAAATTAACTTTACTTTTAACTTGTAATTCGTTTCTGAAAAAATTCATTTTATGCATCCAGCATAACACAATATGTATAATATTTACCACTCGTTATATTATCAAGAAAGTTTAAACTCACAAAGTTTTAAAACAAATGTTATATTTCTGATATGTTAATGTGCTGTATATGATATTTGATTTATTACGAATAATATTTCTATTTTCCTTTAAGCTTAAAAATGTTTAGTTGTATTAAAATACTTAAATAACAATAAATTAAAAGTAATATAAAATACTTTGGTCCATTTAATTATATATATTTTTGTAGAATAAAATCTACTAAATAAATATTTAGAAAAACATACCTACATAGTACATATATCATGCGTCAAATTAACATTTTTAAAAACGGCTTCGAATAACCTTTTACCGCAAATTATAAAATAGATATAACATCCACTAGTGTAAATGGATTCCAAACATTATTAACTCGACAACAGTTCTATGTAATACACATTATATTCATGGACATTCAAAATCCAATTGCTATTCATTAATTATTATTGAGGAACAACTAGATAAAAAATTTAAGATACGAACACACAATATCCTTATTTAACTCCCGTAAATCCAAACTATAGCACATATTTCCGCTTCAAATTGAATGTATGAATTTGTCACAAACATCGTATATTATGTAAGGTCTCGCTTAAGTGTGCGTCCAGTGGCCGTCCACTAGTGCTTGTTCAAACTGTCATTCACACTGAGCGACCTGTCACCTATGTCACATGGATACGGCTTCTCTCCAGTGTGCGTCCACTGATGTGCCGAAAGATTACCACTTTGACTAAACGATTTGTCGCAAACATCGCATGAATACAGTTTCTCCCCAGTGTGCGTCCACTGATGTTTTGTCAAACTGTCATTCATACTGTACGACCTGTCACATATGTCGCATGGATACGGTTTCTCTCCAGTGTGTGTCCGCCGGTGCTTCGTCAAACTGTTAATTACACTGAACGACCTGTAACATATGTCACATGGATACGGCTTCTCTCCAGTGTGCGTCCGCTGATGTGCCGAAAGATGACCACTTTGACTGAACGATTTATCGCAAACATCGCATGGATACAGTTTCTTTCCAGTGTGCGTCCACCGATGCTTTGTCAAAATGTCATTCATACTAAACGACTTGTCACATATGTCACACGGATGAGGTTTATCTCCAGTGTGTGTCCGACGGTGCTTCGTCAAAATTGCTGCTTACACTGAACGACCTGTCACAAATGTCGCACGCATACGGTTTCTCTCCAGTGTGTCCGCTGATGTGCCGAAAGATGACCACTTTGACTAAACGATTGGTCGCAAACATCGCATGAATACAGTTTCTCTCCAGTGTGTGTCCGACGGTGCTTCGTCAAATTGCTGCTTACACTGAACGACTTGTCACATATGTCACACGGATGAGGTTTATCTCCTGTATTCGTCTTTTGGTGTACCATCAGTTTGCTTTTAGTGTTGAATATTAAGTGTGATATATTTTAGTGCGCACGCACTAGTGTCTTTCGGCTATGTGCGTCCTACGGCTACAGCTAAGATCGTCCAATAAAATGTTTTAAATCACTAATTGGAGACTATGCTGTCATCACTGTTTAACTTATGAAACTCTAGCTAGGTCTGACATTATTGATTTATTTTTAGAACGAAGCATTATATGGTTACTAGACTATTTTGTCATTGGTTATTAAGAATGTATTGTCATTGCCCTGTTTTTGAGCTAGTATATGTTTTAGTATAATTAAATCTATTATTCATAAAAAAAAATGATATAATAATTCGGGCTAAATCAGTTGTCCGAATATTCAAATTCCTGTTCTGTGAACTAAATATTTCCGAAAATCTTATCGAATATGGTGGGTAGTTTTTATCTTTTTATATTATATAAGTTTTTTATTCTTTATATTATTCACGCGTAGTCAGGTTAGTCATTAGGGACACCGTACACTATACCTAGAATTACAACCATGCCTTTTTCCTACCTTTTAGGTTATTAAACATAAGTTTTAACACCTTATATCCCCGTTGTATCCGTTAGTTACCAGTTCATAGTTATATTATTGATATTAAGTTATTTATTAATCTATTAATTAGTCCATAGTTACTGTACCTAAATACAAATATAATTTTTTTTTATTAAGATTGTTGGCTCACGTTCAGCTTTCTATTATAATAAAAATAAGTTGCCTTCATGGCCTAGACGATATGTCACAATATGGCTCTATCAATCTTGTTCATTATTTAGAATAGTATTATTAATAAATTAAAAATGTTGTGTTGGCACTGTCATTTTTCTACATTTTTGATCATCATTTTATTACAATGGTAACTTGAATAATATTTTATTTATTAGGTAGGCCCGCCGGCCCTAACGCACTAACAAAACTCACCTGCGGTACGTTCAGTGGCAGATTTTATCCCATGCGAACCGTGCCGGGGACGTAGGTAAAAACAATAATAATAATCGCAACCGCACACGAGCGACCACCTAGCCGTACCACAACGAAGAACTTACTGCGTACAGAACAAACACAAAACAAAACCACGCTATTCACAACGTCGCTAATGGACAATGAACATTTTAGAAGCGGACAAAACAATTAGATAGGCAATGGTAATGCACGAACGACACTCACCAGAATCAAATTACAACATAAGACAGTAAAACGTGGTTTAGCAGCAGCAGACGAACGAAGATGAAAGCACACAGAATGGCAAGATCGCAAGGGGCGACGAGCCGCAAAGAACAGACAAACGACTAGAAAAACAAATTTATACATGGCCGATTTTAACGGTAACTCACTCAAACAGAATGTCAGTGTCACCTGTACAACAACACGAAAGAACAAAAAAAACTAGAAACTTTCAGGACACTTACTTTTGAAACTATTTTATACAAAACATTAAAGAATACAATTTGAACACAGTAACAATAGATAACGTAACGGTCTCACACATGCACTGGGCGGTCAGCACACGACAGCTGACACCATCGTCGACCGCACTGCAGTGACTCGTGATAAGACCATTACGGAAACTGAACACAACAATATTATTACACGACAAATATACTTAGCCAAGTTGCCATATTGGCTTCAACAAAGATTTTACAATGGTTCTATTTAAAGTAAATTTATAGGAACCAGTATTGAAAAATATCAATATTTGAGTACCTATTTAATATCAAATCATACCAGCTATAATAAAAAAAAAAGAGGTACCAAAATTTGAATGTTTCCGAATTATTTTTAAGTTGTGTAATATGCATATATGCATTTATAGTTTATTGCGTTGTATTTAATACGTTTAGAAACCGGGAATTTAGCACGCTCGCAGAGTGAGCTCTTCTATTAGGTTTTAATATTGTATACCTAGCAACAATTAAGTTAAAAACATTATGTAAGTAATAAGTAATAAATGCATTTACCCCAAAAAATAGGTTTGGGCTCCAGTGCCCTCCAAACTCCAAGTTGGACATGTGCTTTACAGTTTCATCGTCGTATAATCATCATTATTTCGGCATACGTATATCAATAAAATACTACCTATAACAAATCTACGAGGTCGGCCGACATAATAAATTATAATTACCACAATCAGGTGCATTACGCTATCATCCAGAGGATAGGAAATGTACTCATAACATAGATAATATAAGAATGGATAGGATATAAGAACTTATCACATGAAACTTTAGTGATACTATTTTTAAGGTTATATGGGGCAAATATTGATATGATAATTGATAAATAATAATAAATATTTTAAATATTTTAAATATTTAACAAAGTTTAGAGTAATTTTCCAGGCACAAGTGGCACAACAATCAAAATACAAACTGACATATATCTAAATATAACTGACTATCATGTTATCATTATTATTTAATAAAATAGTTTTGCACATAACCTTAAAAAGTCCCATATCGTCTTTCTCTCTTTACGTTCTCTCTTCCCCAAAAAAGCACACTGCCCCATATGGAACTGGTATAGGCATGTCCTATCCATTCTTTCATTATCTATGACTCAAAACCGTTACCAATATTTGTTATATAATTTGGACAAATTTGTTATCACATATTTAAATATTATTATATTCGTCAATACCTGTGGGAAATAATAACAATAAAGGGCTCGGAACTTATTGATCTTAAAATGTACAAATAAGCATAAATATGCACTTATTTTTTTTACACGAATAGTTTATAAAACTCTAAAAAGTAAAGGTCTACGGAGTTTTATATTCTTAAACTAGTTAACTGTACTAGTTTTTTTTTTTTTGCTTTACTTTCAAAAGTACATAAATTAAAAGTAAATGCATATATGTATACATTTTTATTTTTAAATTAATTGTAAAACAGAATTTCTAAAATAACTTAAACAGTGAATACCTTTGAAAATTCTTCATGAAATACTTCTAATTATTACAACTATTTCAAATGTTTCCATTCTATTACACATCAGCCAAGCAAATAAAAGGTAGACACATTAAAATTATATAAACTACTAAAACTAATAAACTGCATTGTGTTTTGTATAACTTTGTTCTCACTTTCAAAATGCAATACTTCATTGAATCATATTAAAGCATTTTTTAACGTTTACAAAATTAAATGATCGCTTAACTTCTTATTTCTTATTAAAACCTAATTAAAACATGCGAATGCAATAATAACAACTTCTGAACCTTAAATTAATTAATTTAATAACACAGTATAGTATTCATTACTTTATCAAATTGCATTTACTATAATTACTTATTTATTTATTTATAATAAGTAATTACTAATTAAGTAATCTAAAAACTAGATTAAACGTTATTAAATTTTTTTCTTAGATTTTAATTATTGACAAACTTTATATTTAAATCCATATGAAAAAGTAAATAAGTAAAATGTTGCGGAAATAAATGTATTATTATGCCTAGATATTTTGCTATACAGTAGTGATTTGTTTTTAGAATAGGAGCGGCAAATTATTAAATTCTCTATTGAATATCATGCATGGTATTTTATGGTGTTATACGTATCATGTGATACACTATGGCTTCGCATACCTGTATGTTTTAAACTTTTATAAAAAACATTTTCACGTTTCTACAATCTACATAGTGCAAAAAAGCCTAAGTGGGGATTGAACACCCATCTACCATAATTTACACCATTGCTTTGTGGTCTATATTATAATATTATATCCACTGTTTTCATCGATTAACATTTTGTTTTGTAATATTTCAAATTGATTTCTTAATTCTTAAATATTACAACATCGAATACCTATCATGGTGGTTCTCATTTTTAATAAAAGTTAATTTTGTCGTTATAGGACTCACCTAAAGGTAGGTTTAAATATCACTATTTAAGGAAAAAATAGGGGATGGACATGATTGGTGAATCACCCTGTATATACTACACTCACACACACACACACACACGCACACACACGCACGCACGCACGAGTACATTGGAGGATGAGAGTGGGATGGTTTTGGCACGGGGAGCATATAGGTTCACGCAGCAGCGGATCTCTGTGGCGCTTTTGTGTGTACTTAGGATGCGATTATCCTTTTTGCAGCCGGGCCCGTCGAAGAAGGGGCGTCATCCTGCCACCACCGCCAACACCGCCACTAACGCCACCGCCTCCCAACGTCGTCTACCCGCCGCAGAAGTACTCCCGAGCAGAAAATGCGGTGGACAATTGCAGGTAAAAAACGTCTTGAATACATTAAAGCAATCACCTAATCCGAAGCCCAATTTAGTACATATTATATTCGCATGTACAATATATTATTATTGTGTTATACCTATAACGATATTACGATAACGAGGATATAGTTCAGCGACTTTAATATCATTCAGTTGTGTGTGCTAATCGTATATCATAATATTATTAAATTACATAACCTCGTCATCACTCTCGAAATGTTCCCTCTTTATTTCACTTTATCGTATGTGTGTGCCGTAAATCGGATTAAGTTCATATAATATTATGTAGGTATTACGTATTTATGACGTTCGTAGGTATAAGTATAGCACATTATAATATAGCACGCTGTAAGTATACAGTAATATATATTTTAATACTTTAATATTATACAGACATTCGTGTGTACACGTATGATATATAGTTAGGTATAGGTCTTTTATCGAATTTTTGGAACCTAACTACAGAGCGAACATTTTGTGATGAAGGTGTAAATTTGATAAATTCGCAGTTATTGGAACCCACGCTATTTTAATTACTATTAATATTTAAATGATGACGAGTATTCAACTTCCCCCCCCCCCACCAATTTTCATTTTAAACTAATCTTAAATTTATTTCAGTTTTAAAAGCAAAATATAATACAATCGTTTTTTTATAACAAATTATTAATAATATGCACTTTGTGCTGTATATTGGACAGCACTGAGTGTATACATACACGTATAATATTTAAAATATTATAACTGGTTATAACTGTTGAATATCACTGGTATAATAGTAGGCTCGTGGTGTGCGTAAGACGTATGGTGTAATGGTGTATCGTCGCGGTCGGAGAGGAGGGAAAGGGGTTGGCAACCGTTTGTCCGTTTATAGATCACGCATCAAAATCGGCACACGTGATTCTGAGGCAGTGTTCGCATCGTGACTTTGAAAATAATATTAATCCACAGTTTTCAGCCAATTTCAAGACGATACAAAAAACAAAAAATTTCGTTCAAAACACGCAAACCCCTCCAGCCACTCCCCCTCGCACACCGTCTCCCGACACAATCACCCCCGCCAACCGCGAGCGACCGTGACGCGCAACAGCAAAGCACAGGGAGAGACGATTAATATGTATTATAAAAAAGACTTATCGCGAGCGAGTGAGGTGCGCGGCGGCTTGGCGCCCGCTCAAAAAACAGTGTCCGGACGTGCGTTTATTTTTGGCTCGGCGGGCGAACGGATACACGACGGGCTTGTGCGCGATACGGTTACATACACACCGCCGTGGTGGAGGGACGACGACGTTCACGCAGTGTTTATTTTAAATGTTTATGTTGTATCCGACGATCGGCGACGACGACGTGGTAAACATTTCGCAGTGACTTGTCCGAGCCAGCAGCGATGAGTGTCCGTCCGGCCGTCTGTCCGTCTGTCCGTCTGTCTCTGTAAATGACAATAAAATATAACATAATATATTATAACACAAAGCGTGTTACCGTGACGCCACCGGGCGGATTTCAAAAGTTTGAGACTTACAAACAATCGTATATATAGATATAGTATTACGATAACGATGCGAAAGTCCTCCAAAATGTATACTGATAACGCCGGCCAGTAGGTACGTGCGAAACAATTCCAATTACGAATTATTATTATAATATAGTTTACAATAATACCTATTATTATTATACCTACACACTTCACCTATATATATACAGGGTGCATCTTGTGATAGTAAATATATCATAAAACTGTTTGTTTTTTTATTAGACTTGCAGAGACAAGGACTACAAATGTTTTATTTTTTAATTTAATTACATTTTTTGGTAAAAAAGTTTCAAAAAATAATTTTTTTTATTTTATTATTTCATTTTATGGAGTTTATTTTTGTGAAAATTTTGACTTTTCAACATATTATTTTCATTAATCTTATGATTTTTAATAATTTTTTTAGTTTACCTATATGTAAAACTGCAAAAAACCGGTTTTTGTCCGGAGTCCCCCTCTACGGCTAATGGGTATATCCTCACAGGACACTCTGTATATATATAATATATATAGCATAATAAATAATATAATATTGCTATAAGAAAATATAAAACTCATCGTACAACGTCCGTTTATAATATTATAATACCTAATAATTATAGTTAATATTATATTATTAATTACAATGTTTACATATGCGCAAATATGGGAGTGGTAGTGGGTGCCAAATTACTCCGGAAGTCAAATTTCTCCGAGTAATTTATTTCACAGATCGCTTGTAAAATATAATTACAAATATTTATATACTAAACGACACATTTTTTAATTTAAATCGATAGCTTCATCCCGAATAAATTATATTTAAACTGTTGACAATTAATATTTTCATTCATTTTACATTTTAATAACAATATTAATCAACTGTCTTTTATTGATTCAATAAAATATGAAAATAGATAAGTATATGGGTTTATATTTTTATCACTCCCTTAATTTACTTCTAATGAGCTTATTATATGTACATATTCATTTATAATATTATAATATGTAACGGGCAATATACACACTGCTTGGGCCATTTGGTATTGTCCGGGCAATTTTTGTGCAATATTTCCTACTTATTGATTGTTTCTATAAATAATTATATAATATTTATGGAAAAACAACAACAAATGACTACTTCAGTATTAATTATAATTGTATTATTAACTACATATTTATTATATTCTTAATATTTTTAAACATTGATAATTAATTTAATTTTTTTAATATTTTTTAAATTTTATTTTAAACAATATTTTAAAACAATTATAATATAATGGTAATAAATATACCATGATCAATATATAAAAAAAGTTATTATATTAAGGTTATTTAGAATTTCGTATTATTACCTATTTAGCTATTTATTTGTACATGATTTACTAGAATGGCACTTGGAATTGAAAAGTCTGTCTGCTTTCCTACAGTTGCATTTGCTTATTTTAAAAAGCTACGTACATCCGTCGTTATTGAATATAATAATATTATATTAATATCCTAAGTCCTATCCATTGTTTTAAAATATTCAGATTGTTTTTTTTTCCGTCAATATTAAATAAATTATTAGTAAAAATAAATAGAAAAACAAATAGGTACTGCACACAAAATAGTTTGTTTGTATTCGTGGTTAAAACTGCCCGAGCTGGACCAAATTGACATGGCAATCTGTACATTGTCCGGCATTCAACATTTCCCATTACATATATTTTGTGCATAGTATAATAGCATATTATTAACATAAATTAAGATGAATAATATAATAGACGATAGAAGTAAAAAAATATTTTCTGCTGCAGCGCGTAAAAAATAAAACATGAAATAATGTCAGTGGCATGACCAGAATTTATTTTGGTTTGGGGAGGACTGATTATTTTTTATTTAGGAGTCACTTAACTAGGACCCACGCTCTAGGCATTTTTAATTTTGGTCTCTGCACATTTTTTTACTTATACTAAACTGCATAATTAATTAAGCTTTTAGTACCTAACTCTTTAACCATTGATTTTATAATTGACATATATGCAGGGGTGTGCTCGTTGGGGGATGAGGGTGTCTACTCCTCTCCGCATTTGGCTTACTTTTGTCACATAAAATATATGATAGTTGATAAATAAATCAAAGTAAGGTTATCACTATATAACGTGGTATGAGAATAGTCAAACGTTTTATATCCCCCTATATCTTTCAATAAAGCTTAACACAGCACTGCATATGCGTATATTATATGTATTGTAAAAATTATTTAATCAATACCCAAAATTTTACAAGAAAGAGTGGAAGAAATTATGAATTTCCTTTTGTATTAATTAAACGTCAACATTTATAAATTGTTTAAACACTATTTGTACCTACCTGGTACCCATACCGTACCCATACCTATCAAAAAATAAATAAAACAATAGCAAAACACTTAACTAATAATATTTCATTGATACTTAACATTATCTTTAAACAAAAGTTTTTAATAAATGGTCTACAGTAGTCAGAGTAATAATGCTAATGTTTTTTTTTGTATGATACCCTTATGTTGTTTGGCCCTTCCGTAGTTAGAAATTCGTCCAAAATTGTTTCATCTGAAATTTCAATATCTATATGAATATCTATTGGATAACAAAGCCAAACCAACAAGTTTGTGATTTATCGATTTATGGATAATATTAAACATTTTATATACCAACACAGTTTTCGAATAAATTCGATTTCTTCTAATCAGACGTGACGAATAACAATTATGTTGTAGTACCATCAACATTTTCAGAACACAATAATAGTATTATTAACCCCACGGCCAATCATATATTATGTATCCTGTTTTTCTAAAACGATTTTCGCAAGTCTAAAATTAATATAAACTTTTTTTTTTTATTGAACAAAACATAATATTCACAATCTGTATTTACAAGTTATACAATAAGTAAATGTGATGGAAATTGATTTACAGGAGGGGGAAGTTGCCCATTGGCGACACCCCGTGGGAAGCGATTTAAGGGGAGAGTAGGTCCCTGCACCAGTTCCTTTTCAGGCGCCTGGGTGGATTACCTGGAATTTGATTGGATGATAGTTGGGTGATTATAGGATTAGAGTGATACTGAATGTTTTGTGTGTTTTTTTGTAGGTGATTTTGGCAAGGTTGCTTAAGGTTGGAATGCAGATGTCTTTATGGAGTGATTCATTGGTAATATACCAAGGGGCACCAGATATTAGACGTAGACAAATGGACTGAAATGCCTGAATTGTTCTTGTATTTGAGGGTTTGGCTGACCCCCAAAGTTGTATGCCATAGTACCACATGGGTCTTAGAAGAGCCATGTATATTGTTCTTTTGGTTTTTAATGAGAGCTTTGAGCGGAGTATGGGCCTGAGAAGGTGGAGTCTTGAATTGAGAGCTTTACGCTTGTTTTTTAAGTGTGGACCCCATGTAAGGCGTTTTTTAAGAATTAAACCCAAATAATTAGTTTGTGTGGAAGATGGAATTTATGCATTGCCGATAAAGGTTGCGGGACATTCTAGGGATCGAAGTGTGAAAGTAATTTGAGAGGATTTTGATGGGTTTACTTGGATTTTCCAGTTGTGAAACCAGGTGTTTATTACAGTTAGGTGGTTTTGGATTTTTTGGGCAGCTTGGATGGGATCATTGTCAGTAGCAAGGATAGCAGTTTCATCCGCGAACGTACCAAGTAGTGTGTTTTCGTTTAGAGGTAGGTCACTGGTGAAGACATTGAATAGGAAGGGAGCTATGTCATTGCCTTGGGGAACACCAGCAGTTGCTATTTGAGAGTTGGATAAGGCGCCGTTAATTTTTGTGACAAATGTTCGTTGGTTTAGATAAGATTTAATTAGTAGGTAGTACGGAGCAGGCAAGAATTGGAAATCAGGTATAATTTTATTATCTGCGGCAATTTTTGTAATTCTTTTTAGAAGTATTTTTTCAAATAGTTTTCCTACAATAGACAGAAGGCTTATAGGACGGTAAGAGGAAGGGTTTTCGAGAGGTTTGCCTGGTTTGTGGATGAGTATTATTTGAGCATGTTTCCAGATAGATGGCATGTAAGAAAGGCGGAGTATAGAATTGAGAAATATAAACTATAAACGTTTAAAGGTTTCTGGTATTTTGTATAATATGCATATTAAATATGTCTATATAATATAATATATATACATACAAACAATTAAAAAAATATCCAATCATATCCAAAATAATACTTACAAATAAAAATGATAAAATTCGTGAAACTTAAAAAATGACCATCTCGATTTTACAGAAACATGACGTAATTTGTTTGCGGGATGGACTGGAAAATGTTATCGAAAAAACGTCAAATTTGTACATTAAATAATTAAATACAATAGGTATATAAAAAACGTGAATCTTTGTGATGTTTCGACTACCCACTACACTCCGAAAACACGTCGATTTTTAATTTTTTGTGATGTACGCACAATAAATACATAGCTGCAGCTTATGGTAGATAAAGTCAAGGGGTAAATACTTTCCAAAATATAAAATAATAAATAGATAGCCTGCAGGTTGATAGATATAATACTATTATAATGCTGCAGTATATAGTATATAAGTTATGCAATCAACGTCCATGCTACGGTTACTAGACGTTGCTAATGTTGCGATAATAAAACATAATACGTAATTAATTTAAAAAAAAACTATAAAAATGCATGTACACGAATATTTTGAACAATGATTTTTTTAAATCGGTCTCGAGGTCAAGATACATTACCGATAAATGTGGAAATGAAAAATGTATGAAATTCGTAGACAATATCCTTCGACGACGTGCGATACGCGCTCAATAAAGATTAATACACACACACGACACACCCACAAATAAAGTCTAAAAAAATGTTCGCATTTTCAAGGTAGGTATTATAGACACATTCTGATAGTTATACTACGTGAGTTAGTTTAAAATGTAGGAATAAAAAAATGTTTAAATTACCCATCGTCGTGATCCGTGAGGTCGGCCACAGAGAAATCTCTGTGATTTTTGTAGCTCGTATACGGTAAATATTTTTGCGCGAAAGAATAGTGTGTGATTAGTTTATCGTGGGAAAGAAATTAAAAATAAATACTAGTGTGATTTGAGGTATAAATATAGCTTAAGACAGGGGTCACCAATTAATATTTTTGGAGAGCTACATTGGGAATTTAGAATATTTTCGGGGTACATCACAATTTAAAGCAAATATTTTTAATGTATTATATTATTATAATTCAAAAGTACCATATAGTGGCCTAGTGTCATTAATAATAATGAATTAAATTAAAAAAATTAAAAAAACTTTTAATTTATAATAATTATAATATAAATATACAATTGGGTTAAAATTAGTGGAAAAAATGGCAAGGCTTCACTGACTGCTTGAAATTGGTGTAAATGGGGTAAAATTTGGTAAAATTAGGTAACATTTGCCTAGGTAGTGAAATTGTACTGGTTTAAAATGTACTAAGCGAAAATTTACTCGAGATAAATAATTGCTAGGTACCTAGTGAAATTTTACCTAGGTGGGGTAAAATATAACTAAGGTAAAATGTCATTGTTACACCGGCATTAAGGTAAGGTTGTAAGATACTATATTATAAGTACAGGTAAACTGCTCTTCACGCTCAATCTGTGGCAACTAGATACTTATACATAACACTTGTTAAAAATTAACGTACCCTTCGAGATTTTTTTTTAAAAAAATATTCAAAACAGGATTATATTAATTCTCTATCAGAAATTCAGAAACATAAACATTTATTTTATTATAAATTATATAATACAGTCATACCTACCATGAATTACGAGTTCAGAGTAAATTGACTATGGTTGATGATTTTCTTAAAATAATGCTTCGAACAGAACACGTATTACCTATATATATAATGTTACTATCGATGTCTTATTATTCCATAGTTAGATTATAATAACATTTTATGCAACCTAATTAATATTAAATGTCTAACATTATTAAGCTATATCATCGACAATGTCACTAACAGACAATAAAGGCAATATTGTAAAAATGTTGGCTGAAAAATGCCAGAATCATCATTATTACCTAGACAATTTGATAAATTCATCATTGCTTGAAAATAAGGAGCATTAAAATTATTTCCTAGTCAATATCGCGTAAAGTCTAATTCGATCTGAAATATCGTTCATGACTAGGTAAGTCTTTAAGAGGATGTGTCACACACACGTGTGATGTCTTACTAACGTACAAGGAAGGTACACCATAGCAAATTTATGTTAAACAGTTCCAATTTTGTGTAGTGAGCTTAAATAATAGACCTAATAGTGAAACCCGGGGTAGAATGGGGTCGCGGGACACAACGGGGTAACAGCTTTTTTCCATACGCAACGTTGCGCATCGTTAAGTCTCGTCGGAAATAATAATGTTTTTCCTCCACGTAACCGTAGATGATGTTATCACAATTATAACTCACATATTTTTTCGCTAATTCGTTGTTTCACGTCAATTTTTTACAACTTAATTCGATTTTAATATAAAAACATTTTATTTTAATATCCTATCAAACTTAAAAGTTCGAACATTAGATATTTGAACTTTCATCTAGGTTTTTTACGATACTATAAATTTCTAACAAGTTATTGTACCTATCTATGTAAAATATTACAATTTAAAAATTCTCAAAACTTGCCTAAACATTTTAATATTGTAAGAAGTCCGTGTGAAAGCACAGATAATGTTCATACTTGAAGTTTGGTTAAATATTTCAATTCTCTATATTATTAAAGGTTAAGTAGGTATTGCACAACATTGGAACTGCTGAACACAAGGTCGCTAAGTCGTTCGTTCTAGGTACGTTCGTAAAATGGAGAAAATACATGGGGGACGTCCGCCGTCCTGTTACCGTTAATTCATGTAATTCTTTAATTAACGTCTTCGACAATAATATAGTAATAATATTTATATAGGATAATGTCCGTGCAGTGAAATAGATTGTATACCTAATTTTCGGATATGCCCGATAGACCATAGACCGATGGCTAATGCCTAATGGAGCATTTAGGAGTCACTATCGATACCTGCAGAAAAAAAACCGATTGATCTGAGGTTCTTCAAAATGATGTAAACCTAACTGTATAAGTCATTACGATTTATAATTATAATATTCGCATGAATGAAAATTCAATTAAGATTGAGGAAAAATGAGAAAATGGTAAATTACCTACCTATAGTTTTTATTTAAGGATTTAAAAATTTCACACGCAACCACTGTAGGTATAGGTAGACTATAAGCAAGGCTGGGCAACTGGGCAAGCCAACTATTTTTTTTTTAACTTGTTAAGTTAAGTTAATATAGAAAACAGTGGCGTAACCTTCAGGGAGGTCCGAAGTGTAGATCCCCTCTCCTATTTGAGTCATAGTCATATATTAGTGATCATAATAATATTATATTATACGTCAAGAGATCAAATTGTATTCGCTATTTACGATTAAAATACTTTTTGACGATAATTATTATACACCGGTACAATAGGTACAAAACCTCGGGAAATTCCTGGTCACCTTACTGCTAAGTGATAATCGATAAAAATAACATAATAATAATTATATATAATATGGCATAATTAACATTGTACACCTGTTTATATATTATTATATTATATTGTATTGTTGTACTCGGCCATTTGCGCAAATGAAAGAGCGTAAGGTATTTTTTGGATATGACCCGCGACCCCGTGCCTTTGCGACGGAATCAATGCCTTCTGTGACGAATGTTTTTTAAAAAAAGAATAATACTTTGACTATTTTATATATTATTACCTGTGTACAGAGGTATCCATCAAATACCATCACAGTCATTGTACACATAGACCGCGAGCGAAATCACGTTATTAATTTTAAATCAACGTGTACACACATTTATGTATAAAAAACACACACAAACTTGAAGACATGTATACAGAGTGTTTTGTCAAGCATGCTCACCACCTTTTTTTTTATTCAATGCAGTGATTCAAAATCTGATTTCTGAAATTTTCAAATTCTTGATATGTTGTACCTACTAATTATAAAGCGCCCTATAGTGTTCCAAACTCCTGTTTTTCAACTTATAACTTTTCTACTGTTAATTATTTATTGGATAATTTTTTTGAACATTTCGACGTTTCGAAAGCTAAAGGAGTTATGTGAGCTATTGTGATTTTAACATTTTATTAATTTATATTAATCTATCATTATTTATAATTTGTAAAAATGGTCGAAGTATAATAAATATTAGATCCAATATTACATATTAATATGTTATTGTATTTTTGTAAGCCCGTAACTTTAATTTAGCCTATTATCCCTGGTATAAACATTTTAATAACTGAGAAACTACTCCTTCGAATTTTGAATTACGTACCAAGGTACATCTAAATACTATTCACTAAATAATTTACAATAAAAAAATAGTGGGGGTTCTCATTTGAAAAAAAACAGAGGTTTGTGTCACCACAGGACACTCATCCTTAAGTAGTCCGAAAAAATCTAAGTATAGATACCTAGATATATTTAAAAAATCCAAAAATCAGAATTTGAATAAATTCATTGTTAAAAGAAAACATGCTGGTGAAGGGTGAGCATATGCTCGGTGAATCACCCTGTACACGATATTACAATATTATTTTATTATATTATACCTTTACCTATGTATGACGTTGTGCACGCGTGTTGTGTTTTACAATATTATACGCACACACACACACACACACACACACACATGCGAGGAAATACGGTAGCAAAGAACAGGCGAAACACGCGACGACGTTATAATAATAATATGGTAATCGATTCCGTACCTAATTCAAACTTATATAACTGTGAACGGTGAAAAACCGATGCAGAGCCCGTGCGCGCGGCGCATTTGGCCGTTTCGCGTTTCGTGTCGCGTCGTGTCGGGGTTTTTTTTTCGTTTTTTACCAACAAAATAATATTATATATTATTATTATCATCTAAGTATATATATATATATATATAAACAATACTAGTAATAATAATAATAATAATAACAATCATGATACCTATGTTTATAATATACGTCGACGTACCTCTACTATACATTTTATACCTATACCCACTTTTGTTATTATTATAATATTATGTATTGTTTGCGCAGAAATCCGCGTACCTAAATGTACTTAAAGTTGTGTGTTTCTTTTGTATTTCAGTTGTCGTGTTGGTTAATATATCGCTGTCCCGCGAGGAATGTTTTCCCCGTGAGTAACAAAACAAAACATATTATTATATTTTAATATATTATATAAAAATGATTTAATACACTATATTATTATACGTCTATTAAAAACGTGTCGATACGACGGACAACGGTATCACGTTGTTACATATTGCTAAATTCTATATCGATATTCGTCGGTTACAGGCGGTGTTTTTTAGTTAAAATTTTTTAATGTTTTTTTTTCACAAACCGTTTTTCACATATTGTTTTATTATTTTATCTTCTTAAACGCTGTACCATCATATAATATATTATTATATACCGTTTTACTTGATTTCTGTTTACAACATAATATTATTATAATACAATATAATACATGCAATTGTTTTCATAAAAACTCCCGGTCATATTATATTATTATTTTGTCTTTCTTTTATATAATTTTATCTTCAGACGCTTTGTTTTACCTACCTATAAACAATGTAATGCATATACGTAAAATATAATATTACATTACGTACACCAATCGTAATACTACAATATCGACCCGAATGAAGGACCTTAGAATAATTACTGTTTTACTCGTTATTATCACACCCGGAGTCGTCGGTACTAGTACGGAATGCTCAGCATATCAAGGTAGGTGTGTGACGTAGTGCAACCGAATTATATAATAATAATATTATACTATAGTAATAATAACAATAATAATAATAATAATAATAACAATAATTAATAATAGTGTGAAAAAATAAAACCGTATGCCGTGCTGAGTGCCGCTGACCATTAGGTGGTATACATTATGTTTACGGTATATACGACGCATAGAAGTAATAATATGTACGATAAATAATAATAATTAGGTACCGTGATATTACCTATACGCACTTGCACACGTAGGTACCTATAAAATATTTTACCAAGTACGAAATAGGCACCTATATAGGTAAATATAGCAATATAGCACATGGTTATACTATCTTCTCGCTGGTGCACTACCTATGTAAACATTATACGGTACATAATTTAGTAATATTGCATCATGCAAATTTGCAATAATAATAATATGAATCGTTATAATATTATGCATTTAGGGCTCGAACTTTATAGTGCTTTAAGTACTAACTATTATGCGTTTAGGCCTGGATTAAGATACAATTTTCAAAGAGACAAAAAATTTTTTTTAAATATATTTTTAGAAAAGAGCAAATATTATTTAAAATTTTAACAATCTATTATATGTTTATAATTGTATTATTTAGATACTTAAAGCCCTCTCCTTTTTACAAGCAATTTTTTAATCAAAAGTTAAAAATTCAATTTTAATATTTATATTTTCGGTAATAATTAATTTAACTTACCATACTACTAATAGTAAAATAAATTAGTTTATTAGCATCATAATATATAAAATATACTCAGTTATATAATAGGGTGACGGACCGTCTTCGAAAGTTCGATTGGAATCATTTTTAGTATCCTATGATTTATCATTGAATTAAAATTTAACACATTACAGTGACTTAGGTACTCAATAACGAGACACACTCGACAAACGTATACCTATAGCAAAGCCGTTACCTTCTTCTCTTTTTTTTCACTGAAAATCTTTCAAATATCTTTATATCTATATCATATATCATATATGCGCTTCTTTCATTCTTTCGTGTTATGATATAAAAGTTAATCAATGTCAATTTAAGTTTAATCAATGTCCACAATTGTACAACTTAAAAATATGAAACTGTATAATTTATTTTTTTCAAGATCATGTTTATATGACAAAATAAAATTGTTTGGACTTTTACAAACTTTATCTACTTCTTAAAATAACACGTAAAACGTAAATAGTAAATTGGTTATACCTTAAATTCGTTTATATAATTCGGAACAGAAAATATCAATAACTATGTACCAACATTATTAATCTCTATTCTCTACTTAACATTCGGTTTTATTTTCATCTATAGACTATAATAGGGATTCAACAACTATGGTTACCTATCACTAAAAACTAATAAGCAATAACTTATTATGCTATTTTTGATGAGATACGGGTTATAAGTAAAACCAAACCATATTATTCTGAAACATACCCGAATTTTTAACCAAAATACCTGAACGTGACAGCCACTAATGACCCACTGTTAAACAGTCATCGGCTCCTTTAATCCAGGCGTTATTGTATATTCCTTAAAATTCGTCGCGGGACGCCTGGCAGATGTGAAACATCGAAATGTTGTATGTATAGAAAATATGCATGAAAATTGAAAGAATGGTTCCATATAGGAGCACACACCACAAAATAAATTTTTTTAATTATTAGTAAATGCTAAATCATTGTAGTCAGAACTACTAAAAACAGTTTTATCAAAATCCAATCTAAAAAAAGGGTGGGCAAGTGAGTTTTACTCTGGTGTACAGTAGATTACAAGTGGATCACTTTAATGGATGGTGTTAAATTTGAATTCAATGGTATAATATCATTCTATAAGAAAAATGATTCTGAGCGAAGACGGTCAGTCACCCTATGATATTACTAAATATATTTGATGATATTATTAATTTATATACAACCTATTTACGTGGAACTTTGTTTTAAATTTTCAATCCTTAGCTATAAAAGTTGAACATTTTATAAATTTTTAACTACAAAATAATTATTAAATTTAATATATTTTGATATATTTTGTTAAAATTCGAACTTTAAACGCTTATAAAAAAAAAATTGTGCCTATGTATCTTTAATTTTTTTCAACTGCTATTGTAAAAATATATCAGATTCCTTGTATTAGCCACGCATTTTTACCCAACAAATACAATTTTATTGACAACTAAAGGAAAAAAAAATAAAAAAATTGGAAACTGACAATGTTTGTTAACAGCTCAAAAAGAGTCAAAATATTTCAAAATCTTATGGTGTATAGAAAATGAAAATATAAACATTCATTGACATTTTCATGTATCTACAGTTATTCGTTTTTGAGTTACAACAAAATAACAAAATCGCTACATGAGAAATCGAGTGTAAATCCAATCTTGTGAACATATGAATTTCAAATGCTCATAAAAATTTAATTTGATTTGCTTGTAGACATTTTTTTTTTGATAAACGTAGACAAACTTATGAGGAATCTTGTATTACATTTTCAAATCTTAGATTAAAATAAAAATTTTTTATGAATTTATAACTCAAAATGATTTGCACATTTTCATGAATTTTAAGGTATATTTTAGGAGCCTTCTATTAAATGTTCAAGCTTTTTTACCCACAACAAATAAAATTGTATTGATATTTATAAGATAAAAAAACTAAAAAAATGGAAACATCTCAAAATATGTTGAAAATGTTATGGTGTATAGAAAATGCAAATATAAACATTCAGTTAAAATGTCATGTATCTACGGTAATTTGTTTAAGAGTTACACCAAAAACTGCGTAATTCCCGTTTTTCTTTAATTTTTTGTTTTTGACCTCCCCAAAGTACCAACTAAATTCACCTTCATATTAGAAAAGATATTGTCAAAGAAAATCCAAGCGCTTTTACTGTCCTAAAAGATGATGACAGACACAAAAAAAATTTTTTTTAAAAACACATTATTTTAAAATCAATACATTCATCGCTCCGCTCAGAATCTAAAAAGTATTTTTTAAGGAGATATTGGGATATCTATAGGATAACCACTTGTCATCACTTGGCCGGGATCTGCATAATCCCCTATCTAACGCGTACAAAAGTTGCCCGCTTTACACAATGATTTACCAATCTAAAAATTTTATTTTTCATGTTTGATTTATGTAGAAACATGTGATATTTTGTGCTAAAGACAATAGAATTATCAGAATTTCAATAATATAACGTTTGGATTTTTTAATATTAAATTTACTAAAAGAGATATTTTCATTAAGTACATACATTGTAGTTATAACAGCGCAGCGAGTCGATTTATTTTGATAAACATTTTAAATATTTTTTTTAATTGATGTCTATGTCTAACATAGCGTAACATAGCAAATTTTGAGCTCCGCAGATCACGTTTAACTCTGTTAGTTTAAAAATTAGAGTTAATTTACCTATTATAAAATGTAAAGGGGACTTGGTACCCGCATGTGTATTATCTCCGTCTTACAACAAAGTCAAAAACTGTTTTACGCGTAACAACTTTACTCCATCTGTATTTATAGTAAATTTACCAACATTCCACAACGCGTAGTCACAAGAACTCTGTCTGCGACGAAGCGTTTTTATTTTTTGAATAACATAAATACAATTAGAGTGATCAGTTTGAGAACATGAGTGTTTTTTTTCAAATTTACTATTAAAAATGATTGGTTAGTGTTAGGTACCTATCAAAAAAATTTCTAACGCTACGTCAGAGATAAAGTTTTTCCCTATGCGTTGTGGAATTTTGATAATTCTACTACAAATACAGATAGAATAAAATTGTTACGCGCAAAACAGTTTTCGACTATATTGTACCCACATTTGTAAGACGGAGGCAATACATGCGGAGCACGTCCTCTTAAGAGAATGTCAGCGCACTATTTGTTTTCTCTCTCTGGCCCACGCGCAACATAGACAAAACGCATTTACGCAGAATCATTTTTTCTATGTTTTCAAGTAATCTTAGAGTAAAATCGCCTATTACAAAAAAGATAGAAAATAATATTTTTGAGGGAATGACATATCGATTTGTCTAAATATTGTCTCAAAACAGTTTAAACATAATTTAAATTTACAACATATTTTTGTTTATTTTGAAAGTCGAATACAAAGTCAAATAACAATAAAATATAGAATTGATATGTCATTCCCTCAAAAATATTTTTATCTATCTTTTTATAATAAGTGACTTTACTCTAAGATTACTTAAAAACATAGAAAAAATGATTCTGCGTTAATGCGTTTTGTTCATGTTGCGCGTAGGCTAGAGAGAGAAAACAAATAGTACGCTAACATCCTCTTAAACCTATACCATTATTCTTAGAATTGAATAATCTTTCAAATTAAAAAATAAAATGTTTTGTGCTTTGTGCTCATCTAAAATAAAATATAAATATGGCACAATCAAGAACAAAAAGTTCAGATTTTTTTAAGAAAAATGATTCTTTATTTTAAAGGCACGTTAGATGTTTTGCGCGTGTGACTATAAATACATGTTAAGTTAAATTAACGATCAAATATGCACTTGTTAGTTATTTGTATGTTTTGCATTGAAAATTAAAGTTAATTAATTTTGAATTTATCCTTTATAGGTACCTAATTTTTTAATTATAATATACAATATTAGTAATAATATTACTCTTCACACCATACAGACAATAACACAATATATAGATAATAAAATATAAATACGTAGATAGTAATCTAAAATAAATACGAACTTTAATACATTGTTGGTCATCAATTCATGACCACAAGTTTAAAAGCTTCAATCATTGTCTTTAATTTTAGTTAATGAAGTTTTCAATCATATTACTTCCAACTAAAATTTGTATTAATCCTCAAATTTTACGGACAAATATATATTTGATACTCGTTTGTTTATTCTTTAAATTAATTTATGTAACGTAACTATATAACAACAAATCTAAACACAAAAAAATTAAGTTGAATAAAGTTTGAGCTCTAATATTATCATAATATATTATTAATTTTACTGCAGTTAAGTACATAGTACATAATATACCAACTATATATTAATAAAAGCTAAACATTGGTTGAGTTTGTTTGATTATTTTTATTTTTCTGCTCGGATACATCATAATACTATCTCATTTCACTCGGGAGCAGCTTGAGGGAAGAGGGTCGAACAAAATTTACATTTTGGTCACAGCTTTCTCTCTACTTGTAGATTTTTACAGATTTCCGTTTACCTATACAGGGTGATTTTCCAAGAAAGCTCACCCCTTTTTTCAATAATTCAAAATCTGATTTTTAGAATTTTTAAATATCTTTAAAGACCATATTTTTTAACTCTTTAGATAAATAACTATCTTTTTGATAACACTGTCTTGTGGTGACAAACTTCTATTGTTCAAATGAACCTCCAATTTATACTGTAATTTATTTAGTTGATAGTACTTGCTACATTTTTTATGCATCTAATTCAAAATTCAAACAAGTACCTAGTTTCTCAGTTATTAAATATTTATACATACTTACTAAGGATAATAGTCTTCAAAAATGGTTTTAAAAAAATATAAAGAAAGGGTAAATATTTATTGATCTTTGACCATTTTTACAAATTATTAATTTAATCACTATTATTGGCCAATCCCCATAGCCCTTATATCTTTTCAAACCCATTGTTCATTTCATTGACAATTTACAGTAGAAAAGAGGGTTATCATTTGAAAAATACTCCTTAAGTAGTACAAAAATCTCAAGAACTTTAAAATATAATCTTTGGGTACCTATATTTGAAGATTCCAAATTATATTTATTTTGAACAATTGCATTATTGAAGATATAAAAGGGGTGATTAACACTGTGTAATATACTTACCTATCTCACACTCATATAATGTACCTACGTACAACTCACTTATCACTAGAATAATATTAATTATTATTATTAAAAATATGTACCCTTCTTAAAATATGAAACAATAATAATATTAATAAGTTTAACTATATTGACCAGACGTTAAACCTCTACAGACCAGCGAATATTTTCTTGAAAAATGTTTAGGTTTCTTTTTTGTTTAACTTTTATTGAGTAGGTTAGCAACTGAGAATTACTTAAAATTAATAATAGTATTTTACTACAAATATTAATTTAAATTTACGTATACCTACATTTTGTTAAATGTTTCACAATATTAATAAATTTAATAAATAATCAGGAAAAATATAGTTTAATGCTTCTTTCTTTAGGCTACAATCTTTTATTGTTATAGAGTTTACGATTTACATAGATCTTACATCAGACTTAAAGATATCTTAGGATAATTTAATTTTAATTCTCAATCTTTATATTGTTTTCACTTTAAATTAATTAATACAAGTATAATTTTTGACGAGTAAGTAAAATATATAAATTTCACAACAATTCCTACTACCTATACTAAAACCAAATTTATGCCGTTAAGCTGAAAACATGACCCCAATAATTGAATTCATATTAGGTACATTATTATGAAAAAATATATAACTTTACTTAGCTAAAAACTATAATACATCAATTAATGAACCATTCCACAACATTAACCTGGACCAACTGGCGTTAGGAATAGACACAACTTTAGACAACATTTTAAACGATCGTGATAGGTACCTAAATAAATCAGTAAACCACAATTTGTAGTGCTTGGCGGCTAAAAAAATAATCTTGTGGTGTGTAAAAATATGGTTTATGGTTTTTCACATAATATTTCTAGAACTATATTCGCTGGTAACTGATGAATGTCACAACAATAATAATAATAATATCATAACAATACTGAGTGCGGTGATATATATATATTACAGTTAAAACTCTAAAACAAAAATTAAAATTCATCAACTCGCCGGCCCTTTTAAATCGTTTAAATTGATATTGGTTTTGTTTTGTCATGCAATCTCCTGCGACGCCTTCAGCTCGGTCCATTTACTGTTACGAGTGCGACAGCGCCAAAGATCCGCGCTGCAAAGATCCGTTCAACTACACAGCCATGCCTCAAGATCAACCGCCACTGGTCAGCTGCAACGGATGTTGCGTTAAAATGGTCCGGTACGTGCGAACGTGTAAGTATAAACATATTTTTTTCAACCGACCAATTAAGAATTTCTAAAATGCTGCTTTCGAGTACCTACCTACATGGATTTTTTGTTATTATATTATAATAATATAGTCTTTGGAATGGTAAATGTTGGTATGTTTTTCAGTAGTGACTTTATCAATTATACCTACCTATAATATTTCCCCGATATTCCGCAAACATATTATAATTTAAATTTATTTATGGATCTCGGTGTGTTACTCTTAAAAAGTATTATTATTGTGGTCGACCAGAGCACAATGTCAAAATATTTGTGTCCGTCCAATGCACCGGCTTTGCTATTTTTAAAGGACGATCTATATATCTGCAGTAGCAGTTTTGACACAACTTTTCCAATCCTACTCGAGTACTATAATATGTGAACTAGTTAGTTGTTACTAGAGACGGGAGCTCGGTAAATTTACCTGGTAAATTTTCCCGATAATTTTTTTACCCAGTAAATATTTTTTACTGTTTCAAAATTTAAGTGACCACTCATTTCAATTGTTTTCATATGCACAACAACGCTATTGTGACTTCCATATCTCTACAATGCATGATATAAATATAACTAGTTATATACCTACTTATATTTATATCATGCATTCATGCACATAAGATCTTCCAGCAAATAATTATTACTAAAAGACAATTTTTAACACAATCATCTCTGATTTACTTTAAACAATATGTTTAGTCCAATATAACTTATATAAGTTAGGCGTGCTAATAGCACCCCCTGGCACCCCCGTTTGTACGCCAATGCATACATATACTCATTGGCACAAATATGGGGAGGGGGGGGACTTAGTCCCCCATATGTCGGTCAAGTCCCCCCAGTTCAAAATCTAGTAATTAGTACTAATTTTTATATCTGTGGTACTAAGAGCAATATGGCCTATTGGGAGGGGGGCTGAGTCCCCCCCAAAAAATTTAGTCAATTTGCGCCTATGCATATACTTATATTACATATAAATATAATACATGTAGTAAAGAGTGAACGAGTGGTACATTGGTTAAATGGTTAGCTTAGTTATAAAAATGTTATTGAGTTCGTATTAAATTTACTAAATAAAAATATTATTCAGTATTAAAAAATGTACGTACATTTATGTAAATGTACGTACAATTTACCGAAAAAAAAGTTACGGTAAAATTTCCATCTCTAGTAGTTACCACTTCAGCCCATCAATAGAATCATTTGAATCACTTCACCACAGTCCACATTAAACAAATGGTTTTTTGGTGGATATCACCGTTCACTTTATCACGGATTATTATTTTATCAAATGTGGTTTCGCGCATACAGTCAAACATTCAATTGTATTTATAAGTATGATATTGTTATATAGTATTATACACATTGTCACCGTACGACCACATTAGTCACGCACATACAGGAAATGGACCGAATGATGGCTAATTAAATTGACGCCCTTTTTTCATAGACACGGTCTAAACGTCGGACAACAATTATTTATAGGTTCTTCCGGTAGTTGAGGTACCTATAGTTTGATTTAAAAAATTCAAACACGTTCGAACATATTATAGAGAAGCTTACTCTGCGTCTAACCTAACCCTATATTTTTTTTTTAAATTATGCGACATTTCTGCAACGAATGAATACCTGTTTAAAGAAAATAAATGTTGGACTAATTTATCATTATTTTATTTTTTTTATTACCTTGAAATTTCTTTGTTTTGCAATTCACTAATTGCATTTTCGATTTTTTCACGCCGTTTGTTGGTCTTTAGATTTTTTAGTAAGATGTTACAATAAATATCAGTTTGAAATTGTTTACAATATTATAGCCCTATAAATATATTTGGGTTTTCTTTATAAAAATCTTTAAAATGTGAATGAAACGAGACACACGCGCATGGGTAGTATCGACTGTTATTTTCACTTTATAATACGGTACAGTGTATATTTTAATATTCGGAGGAAAATGGACATAACTTTAGTCCAAAAAAAAATTCGAGAAATATGGAATCCAACTTTTTTTTGGGGAAAATGGACAGTGATGAATATAGTTTTTTTGATGTTACTCAAAAACTATTAACCATAGACACTAAACTTTCACAATATGTTTATAATATGAATCATTATGAATTATTTATAGGTATGAGAAATTTTAGTTTTTTTCAATTAGTCGATAGATAATTTTTCGTCAGGTCAAAAACGTTGAAAACTTAATATAAATATCCTCATATGTTATTTTAATAGCAAAAATATTAAAGATACATAGACACGATTTTTTATTAGTATTTGATGTTCATATTTTGACGAAATTAGATACCTAAAGCTATATTTAAACGAAGAATTGGTAACGATTTTAGTTATTTAGTTATTTTTTTTTAATTGTTGAAAAAGTTGGTAAAATAAATTTTGTAAATTAGTAATAGGTGTAAGAATATTAATAATATCGACACGTGTTTGGGATTGCCATTACAGTAATTACAGACAAAACATGTATGAATTCAATAAACAAAATATAATTTGGATTTGTCATCTTTATAGCAGGATAAACTAAAGTGACTGCGTAAAGATACGTCTGCCGCTTAAGATGAGATTGTCCTGTTTTTTAGTTGATAGGTAGTCCCGTTGTATCGATATTAATTTAAGTACCTACTATATTAGGTATGAACGAAAAAGATACCATGTAAACAAATGGGGAATCGTTCCAATTTCCGATGATAATGGTTTTAAAATATTAAGAAACTCATTTTGTCTTATTCTAGCTATTCTGGCAGGTATTCACTGATCATTACTCAATCTGTTGTTTTATAGTAACCCATTTCTCACATCAATGTTAAGATACCAATGCTGAGTTATGATTCAATTATAATTTCACAAATAAAACGAAATTTTATTTTATTTATCATGTGTTTGTGTACACGATAAGTATTCGAAATAACTCTTCGATTGTCAACTTCAGTATCTTTTCTGATGGGAAAGTGAATGGAGTTGGTGCATTCGGGAGGTCAACATTTAAAATTCTATTTATGTGTACCTATAAAAATATAAACATTCAGTGAAATATTGATGTATAGTTGAGTTATTCGTTTTTGTAATACAATAAAATAAGAAAATTGCTACATGAGAAGTCGAGTGAACATTATCCAATATTGTAAAAATATGATCCTCAAATGATCATAAAAATTGAATTTTTAAAAAAATTAAAGTTTCTTATGGATATTTTTTTTTGATAATGGTAGGCAAACTTATGAGGGTCTTGCATTACCAACATTTTCAAATCTTAAATTTAAAAAGAAAATTTTTTATGAATTTCTAACTCATAATAAAATGCACATTTACATCATTCTTACGTATTTTGAACTTTAAATGCTTACAAAAAAATTGTAACCATGGATTTTTAACATTTTCCAGTTGTAACAGTATATTAGAAGCCTTCTATTAAATTGTCAACCTTTTTTACCAAACAAATAGAATTTTATTGAGATTTATAGAAAAAAAACTAAAAAATTGGAAACTGAAAATGTCTGTAAATAGTTCAAAACCAAACAAAATATTTTGAAAATTGTATCGTGTATAGAAAATACTAATATAAACAACCAGTGAAATTTTCATGTATCTACGGTTATTTTTTTAGAGTTACACCAAAAACATAAACGATTTTGTCAAAAACTGATTTTAGATAAAAATTCCCAATTTTCCTTAATTTCTTTTTGTTTTTCTCGACGCTTTTGAATATTACTAGGACTTTAAATTTTGAGCTCCCCGATGCATCAACTAGATTCACTTACTTTCCCATCAATCAATATACTGAAGTTGAAAATTAAAGTTAATAATATAAAACAAAGATAACACACATCATCGTAAATCAATACAACCATCATCACCCCACTCAGAATCTAAAACTTAAATGGAACCTGTTAATACATATTGAAGTTTTTTGTCCGAGCAAAAACATTTTAATTGACAATCGAAAAAAAAACTGTTAAAAATCGACCATTCTAGACACCCGCAAAACGCGCTGATATAACGATAAGTACCTATCCTCTGTCCGCGAGAGATTACGTAGTAGCCCAACGAAAACTTATTCTCTAGCTGGACAGAGTAATAGAGGTATAGGTAGGTACTTGATTTTACTTCAGCAGCGTTAATTCCAAATTTATAAACCATTTAACTGTCAATATTATACAACACTATAGGTATCCACCCAGTCTTATATTTTGCACTGTTAATTATCATTAATTAATATTAATATCGATTGTATTGTTTCATGCACACAGCATACGAGAGCATCAAGAGAACGTGCACATCACAACTGCAAATCAACTTGTTCATGGTTGATCACGTGTGCATGATGGAAGGAACGGGCACGGGACACATGTGTTTCTGTGAGGAGGACAACTGCAACGCGGCCACCGGACCAGCGCGGTCATCGGCATTAGTGTCCGGTGCCGTAGCCCTCGCCATGTACGCGCTTAAACTGCTGTTGTACCGGTAGACCTGGTCCAATAGCATTTTATCACACATTTATTTACAATTTTTATTTTTCCTAAGTGTATATTTTTATTTTTATTTTTTATCATTTCACTTAATTCTATACGTATGAAGTAATAACTAATAATAATAACAATAACAATAATGTCATTAATGTCGAAGTATGTTAACAATACAAGAGCCCTAGTTGACAGAATAAAAACTCACCAGCCATTGTTATAAGTGTTCAGTTTTTTTTTTATCATAAATACTATTTACCACCGTTCAAAAAACCAATCATAAAGTACAATAAGGCATAAGCCACGTGGCAAGTATATCAACAACTTCATCAGTAAATCGATTTTTTGACACAAAAACGTTAATACAGTATGTCAGTATAGTTTTTTAATAATATTATAATAATAATACAATGAAATCAATACATTTATCGTTATAGTGCACGTAAATTATGTGTGTTTCATCTAGCATTAACAATATTATAATAATTATGATCCTTATTATGCTTAAATTCTCTAATCAAAGAGAATATGTTATAATAATGAATTCGTTCTTCAGTAAACATTAAGATTTGTTTTTAAGTTAAATGAAAATACATACATTTATTTTTATGATATATTATTATACACATATATATGTATAATAAATAACTAATAACAATGTTAATATTCACAATGAAAAAATTATAATTTTAATAATTAATAGTAAATAAATAAATATATAAATATAATTACACTCCTTTATGTAAAATTTTAATTAGTAAGGTGAGTACTATAAAAGTTAATGTTAACCAATACCTACAGCAGTTAGCTAGTTATTAAAAAAATAAACACTTTGGGTATAAAAAAATGTTTACATATTACGCCGTTACAATAAATAATGCAAAAAAAAAAAAACTATTAATTTACTTTACGGCACAATTAAATGGCAAAATATGTGACATGATGATAAAATAATATTTAATGTGACAATTTGATTAACATTATTAGTTAACATAAAGTTTAATACAAGATTAAATTGTCATTATAACGATTAATTGAAGTTTTTTCATACATAAGTTACAGATTTATAAAGCAGTCAACATTTTAATTTTTAATAGTAAATATATATTTAATTCACTATTACGTTAAAACAAAATACAAAAATAAATATAATTCATATTTGGTATGAAACAAATAATTAAATAGTTCAAACTAAATATATATATAAAAAAAAATAATGAACAATAATTTATAGTTTTAACAGTATTGAGTAGAAACATTTAACAAGGCGTCTATACTAACATAATCTCATAATCAATGTTTTCGAACAATTTTAGTATAACTACTATTTTTGTGGTGTTGTGACATAAAAAGGTTTTCTAGGGCACATATTTTTATAAATCAAGCAATTTAATTGTTTTCAATATAAAAATGAATAAATACCATGAGTAATCTTTCAATTGCATATTATTATAATATTACAGAATATTTGGATTAGCAGCCATATTCACTTAAATACTACACATTTGTTCATAATAGTAGTTTTTTCTCAAATTCACTATTTTCATGAAAAAAAAATCATATTATTTCAATCTATTAGTTAAATTGTGAAATTTAAAGAATGTTTAGTTGATATATTTATTTAGAACATTTAAATTAATAACAAAAAAAACTGCAGTAACTTTATTTATTCCATGAAGTATTGATTGATTTTGTAAAAAATTTTGTTAGTAGAGACAGCCCTTAATTAACAAATATATATATATATATATATTATCTTTTATAAATTTATCATAATACATAATTAATAATTATGTCTACAGAGCGTTAAAATTCGATGTTTTTGTAGTTGTAAATACTTATTGGATAATATTTACAATTCGATAATGCTGTTGGGCTATTAAAAATAGAGTATTAATTTATAGACTATTTATATAAAAAGTTAGCACAAACACCTCTTTCCAAGTTCGCGATTATCTAAAGGTACAATAAGCATGGTTAGTCATTATTTACGTAGACTGGTCTTGAAAGACAAACTAGTTTGAATTTCAGCAATACAACGATATGTTTATGTTAAGATAAGATTGTAAAACTTAAAACAATTACTAATCGAATGAGTTAATTGACTAGAATTTTTGAATGTGAGATTGTTCTAATCGTGATATACATAAATAATATATATAAGTAGTGATTTTTATTATTATTATTTTTGATGATTCACTACTACAACTAAATACTTAGTGCGTGAATAAAAATTTTAAATATAAACATATATAATAATATATTCGTGTTAGGAACTAACATGTTAAAAACAAGATACTGTTATGAATAATGTCACTGAATAAAATTAAAAACAAAACAAGTATAGTTGTTGAGTGCATATTCTGACGTCTCGTTGCAAAACAAAATTGTTCAGACAATAATAAATTGAATCAAAATATACAATCAAGGTTGTTAGTGCTCCTTTATATAAATAATAATAAAACATGCATTATAGGCTCTGGACAGTAAGTCTTTTGTGTGTTTGTGTAAATTAATAAGTGCAGATGAGTGAGATGGAGGAGAGCAGCATAATTTTAAAAGGAAAAGTTCATTTTTGAATGTGACTGCAGGATAGCGACAAGAATTCTGATGCTCTCATTCGTTGACTGTGTACGATTTGGTTGTCGTTGTTGTGTTATTGCTGATGGTGGATGAGCAATTATACTTTACTGTGTTGTTCTTGGTGGACATCGAGGAGGATTTGTTAAACACATTTTTGGGGCTCGAGCCTAAAAAATAAACATTAATACCTATTAGTTTCATTAATAATCAAACAAATGTATTATTAAAAATTAACACTAAAATTATCTGGCATGCACTTTGATAGTTTTGAAGAGGTGGCTTGAAAGCAGTCTCCTAGGTTTTGAAATTGACTTCATGATATGTAAATAAATTATATCAGGTTAAGAGGAAAGTCAAAATATTTATATTTTTAAACAAATTAACTTATTAAAATAATATTTTCAAAATTACTGACAGCATTGACTCGTCAACTTTTCTGCTGTATGTCAATCGTCATTTTTTATTCAAATCCGTTATTTAGATTTATTACACTTTTTAAGTTACAAATAAAATAACAGTGTAATTCAGAAGTAGCTAATAATGCAGCCATATCTTTAAGTATGTACCAGTGATTCAGTTGTCTATAAAATACTAGTGTAAAAACCTAGAAAATAACTGAAAACAATATTGAAAATTGCTTCAATTAAAATCATGAAGATTAGAACTAGAATCATCATGATTAAACTATAAAAAAATTGTTAACTAATTAATCATAATCCATTTTCAAAATTTAAATCTATTTATGTCCTATAGTTTTGTCAAACAATAAGACAAATGATTCTAAATACACCAGTTGTATACAGCTACTGCAATTAATGGGATTGTCATTAAGAATGTTGTTATTATTTTCAATTCTATTTAATTGCAAATTTTACTTCTTTATTTTTAGTTTTAATCTAAGAAGATTATTAGAGAAATAACTATAAGTAATTTCATAAATTCATTATATTTAGGAAAGCCAATTAATTTTATTTAGGCGTGGAGTACACTAGTGCAGTAGAATAATTAATGCATAACACTGGTTAGCATTACTGACATCTCTTCAGCTACTACTGAAACTAGAGATAGATATAGAGGATAATATCATAAGCGGAGAATACATGCTGTATAGAAGCAATTAAAGGTTTATCCGTATTAGCAGCATAATATAAAAGACATTATTGTTCGGTCCTAAAGAGAATCTCAAAACTATCATAAGATAAGCCAGTAGATCGTTACATCGCGGAAGTCATAAAACTCGGTCGCACCTACATGCCCACTTTTACTTTAGATACATATAGCAAAATATAAAATACCTATTAGAAAATACAATTAATTATATAATTAATATTATAAGTTTGATAATTCCAATTTTTTGGATACTTTCTATATTCAAACTCGTATATCCACAACACTAACTAACTTCCGTAATTTCTATAGAAACAATAGAAAATATTAGACAAAGAGCTCAAGGTGTAACTTCATTTAATATACTTTATGTCACAGTAAATTCTTTCTAGACAGTTATAATAGATTTAAATATAAATTAATTCCACAATATTTTATTTATTACACGGTATATTTTTTGTTGATTATTATCATAAATAAATATACATTTAATTCCTGTTTCGTTGTATATAGTAAGAAATCAGTGGTTTGAGATCATTAGAAGTTAGTACTTAGCAGCAGCAGCAGCAGCAGCACAATAGAATAAAGCAAGCGACAGCATTTAAGCTTTCAAAGCATTAAAAAACAGTCTCGGTAGAGAGCAGTGTCCACCACTTTATTGCTCTTGTTCACCACACCACATTACGTGTATTTATCGTTAGGTGGTATACCTGCTGAATTGTACGTGTACAATTTATTTGTGCCCGAGTGAAACGTTTCATTAAAAGTGTTCAGACTAGTTTGATCATTCGAGTTGTTGAGGAGCTTGTATACGTTGTAGGCATTTGCCTGAATGTTGTCTCCATTTTCATCCATACTACTGTTGACGTAGTTGTCAGTGGAGGTTCTATAATATAAGCACCGATGTTTTACCAAAAAAGTATTATTCGCGCACAAATAGTTTGTAACGAAGACCCACGTATTTTCAACATATTTATTCTCTTTGGAATACAGGAAATGTGGTAAAAAATATACACATTGTAAGTAATACCGTGTTATTGGCACCCCATCTATTATTATGAACAAAAATGATGCCATAACACTATGATGGAATCAAGTATTAGTCATGTTTTTCACACATAACGCAGTATAAATATTTTCAAACAACATACTACAGCATTTAAGGACGACAATAATAATAATAATCAATATAAGACAGCTAATATTGACGAAAAAAATTAAGAAATACAATGAAAGCTTTTCCAACTTTTTTATCCATATTTACCTGCTGCCATTTAACTGATTTTCGAAAGACGAATCGTTTTCCAACAACTCCGTTGGACTTGAGTCATCACCTTTAGCCTTGTATTTGGCTTGCCTGATAACAACCAACCGTTGACGGGCCTCTTCTAACTCACGTTCGATCCTCAATACTTCTGATCTGTTCAAATACAGACAAACACACATATTATTAAAAATAAATTTTGTGCAATGGTGCGAGTTAAAATGGATGATAAAATTCACAATCAAGTGATTACCTAGCATTAATTTCTTGTGCGATTCCTCCCACCATCCGTTTGCTAAGAACCAGACTTCGTTCTTCGTCGTTCTGAATGGCCTGTTGGGCCGCTTTAACTAGGTTGTCTGTCGCACGTTTCACAGCATTTCCGGCCGCCTAAGTAAAAATGACAAATAAGTTAGAACAGACAAATGAGACAAATAGGAAACCACGAGTGACTGAGAGTCAAAATAATCACAATACTTTACATTTGAATACCTCCCAATATTAAATAATTAGGGTACAATAAGATTACGACAAAACACGATAAATATCTATTAATTAATAAATGACATGAACTATATAAACCATGTTCTCACTAGTACATCACTCGCAATAGTGGACTGACTTGGACACTCTCATATCAGCTTGACGGAGTTTGCTTCTAGGCGACGGTAATAATAATTTTATTTATATGATAGTATTTATGTAGACATACATATTACGTATATTATTATACGTAATATTGTTATTTGTTATTGAATTATTAGTATAGTCACTATAATTACTATTTCTAAAATAAAATAGCCGTTGTACACATTTTATTTTTATTATTATTTAGTATTCTAGTGTATACATACACTACATTACATTTGTACAGAGGGTGCCAAGTAAAAGATTTACGTATAATATTCTATTATTTTTACTAGGAACAATGTCTAAAAAAATGAACAACCAAGATTTTATAGTCTTTTGTTATGCACTTTTTTGAAAAACAAATGCATTGTTATTCTCAAAAAAAGTTTAACTTTAAATTATGCAAATTGTGTATTTTTTAGTAAACACATTCTCTGTTGAACGTTAAAAAATAGAGGTAAAACAGATTAAGAAATTAATGTCAGTTTTATTTACCAATAATCTCTTTGTGGATGCACTGTCGGGGTCAGCTTTAACTTTACAAGACACTAGCAACTGGGCAGTCGACGAAGCCACTTGTTTTGCTGATGATATTAGCTTTTCTTCGCTCGATATTCCTTGCACTAAGGCATTTGCTGATTCCACTAAACTGTGAGTAGCAGCGGCCACTAAACGAGAAGCTGATATCAGGCCTTCTGACCATTGACCATCATCAGAACTGGTTAAAGGTCTGCGACTGACCTGTTTGGATGAAGTGTGCTCGTTTAATTGTTTGTTATATATATACCGTATGTCCGCGAAAACTGGGTACACTCTACACTCTATTACTCAGTTACCTACATTACTCAGTACCATATACATATTTTAGAATTCTGTCAGCGGGAGACAATCCAATAGTCTAGTTTCATGTTCAGCAAACAGAATTCAAAAATATGTATGGGATACTGAGTAATATGGTTATTTAATTATACAGTATAATACCCTGTTTTAGCGGACACACGGAATGTATATGTAAATATATACATTAATGTTATTATTATCTTTACCCTTCCTAGATATTATATTATGTAAGTATCTTACTTTTCCAGAATCGATTAGTTCACGTTGTGCAGCCGATGCTGCTTTCACTAGTGCCGATGTAGCAGCGGCAATGGATTTAGCTGCTTCCAAAATAACTTCATCAAAATTCCATGACGCATCTGCAGCTTCCTGAACATAAACCATAAATATATTGTTATAAAATAATTTATTCCTTAAGTTCAGAATTTTAATATACATAATATAATATAGAGTTGATGCTTTTTTAAATATAATAAATTCTCATTCATTTTACCACATTCACTGATTTTCTGGGACGTAAGCTGGCAAGTTTTTTGGCAGCAGCGTCAATAGATTCTGCAGCACCCAACAATTCGTTCTCCGCAATTATAGTAGGATCTTCAGGACTGACCCAATCATTACCTAAACATTTTTAAATATTTTACAGTATTATATTAAATATTAAAATGGTTCAATTTATTACCTTTGATAGTTTCAGTTACAGATATCAATTCTGTGACATATTGTGCGATCATACGGGAAATTGTTTGTAACATATGCTTGGAATCAGAACTTAAATTTGGTTTAGATATTATAAACAATACGGTCTGCAACAACTTTCTGTATTCTTGGGAGATATTGTACCCAGCTTGTAATGTTCTTTCTCTCAAATCAGCATTTTCAATAGTATTACTGCATCCCTGAATGCCACATAATATATATAAAAAAAATATACCAATAATGCTTCCAAAAATCTTAACAGCAATTTCATTACCCTGCAGACAGTCAACAAATCCGATATAGCTTTACGTCCCATGTTTGCTGCAACAATAACATCTTCTTGTTTACCACTGTTACCGGCTGAGACAGCTTTTGCTGTAGCCATTGTAATCGGTTTCGTACAACGTATCAGCTCTTCTACAGTAGCTGTTGATTTGAATGTTTCAGTTGAGCTTAAAGCCTAAAATTTGATTATATTCAATAGTTATGGTAAATAGACAAAGTTAGTTAATGCAGAGTAAATCTTGTTTGAAGATTTCAATTTAATTAAAAATTAGTGTGTTTATAGTTTATATAGTTGGTATATTTTTTTTTCTGCAGTCATAAGTATCAAAATTACACTTTGCATAACATTTAACTGTAAGCTCTCATCACAATTTATTTTAAATTAAAATATCTAGTAATATCAATATTATTTACAAAACTTGTTTAAACATCATTATTTGAGGGATAGTGGACAGAACTTTTTAAACTATAAATCATGTCATTTTCTGGTTAGTTACAAAGATTATTAACATTATTTCTTGGTTTTAAAACGTAATTCTATTCTTCTTTTACTTTAAAATTATTAAATGTACCCGAATTTCTTGGCCAATAACTTCAATAGTTGATTCAAGGGCTCTTGTGCCACGTGTGTGTTCGTCTTCTACCGCCTTTACAGTTTTTAAAAGTGAAGTTACATTTGTAACCATTACCTGAAAATATATAAATGGGGCATTTTTTTATGTTAAATATTCTCAATTGGTATTAATATTTAATTTTATCAATTTACTTTAGCACTTTCTTTTAGTTCATTCATTGATGGATCATTGATATTCTTCCCGGAAGCAGCTTTTGTTGCTTGAATTAGATCCCCTAATGCAGTGGCCACATCTTTCACAGCGTTGATTAACATAACCTATTAAAGTAAACATTATGATAAATAAGATTTAATTTTTTAATTATACTATAATATAAGTATATATATCGATAAAATTATAAATAACAAAATATCAACCACTTTTAAGTTAACTCGTCATCTAACCAATATGGGTTCCGGTCACAACGGTCAATTAGTGCGAATTTATTAGTTTTTTACTCTGATTTAATATCTACAGTTGAGAGTAGTAGCCAAGTTGACGCTGTTTATACGGATCATAAAAAAGCTTTTGATACTGTTAGTATTAAAATATTATTATATAAACTTAAATTAATGGGTGTACATGGTACTTTAATAAGTTGGTTTGAGATTTACTAGACGAGACAGGTAAAAATTAATAATATTCTATATGATACTATTAATGTTACCTCTGGTATGCCTCAAGGAGATAATTTATCTTCACTACTATTTTTATTATTTTTGTCAATAATTTAGATAAAAATGTTAAATATTCCAAATATCTGCTGTTTGCCGATGATTTAAAATTGTACAATTCAACTAATACACCTAATAAATGTTTAGAGTTACAGGAAGACTTAGATCGTTTTACTAAATGGTGTAAAATGAACAAGTTAAACATAAATGTTAATAAATGTCAACAAATATGTTTCTCACATAATGTATCCTTGAATGTAGTTTCGTCTGTAAAAGACTTAGGTGTTTGGCTATCTAGTGACTTATTGTTTAAATTACACTTACACAAAATTTATAAAAAGTGCTAAAAGTCTTATGTTTTAATTAGATGCGATACTTGGGAATTCGATAATCCCACTTGTATGTAAGTGCTGTATTGTTCATTAATACGTTCCATTCTGAAATACTGTTGAGTAGTATGGAACCCATTTACTGGTATTTGAGTAAATAAACTTGAAAGTATTCAAAATTGCTTTCTAAAATTTTTAGCACCTAAATTAAGATTACCAATGAATGATCTTTCTAATGTTGTTAAACAATGTGGTCTTGATCCGTTTTTTGAACGCCAATTATTTAATGATGTTAATTATATACATAAAAACTTATTAATAATCAAAAATGTTTAAATTTGCTGCTCTACTCTGTCATAATAATCAAATTGAATGTCCCAATCTCTGAACTAAAATTAAATTTAAGGTACCTACATTCAACTCTTGAAAACACTTAGTATGAATTGCCAGAACTACAGTTATTATAGCTCGTTAAACCCTATGTGTATGTTCTGTAATAACTTAACTTTTATTATTTTTATAATTTACCGTGTTTATATTCTTTATAAGCTAATTAATGTAAATATAATCTGTAACTTTTGCTCATCTTGGGCGTAATTAATAAAATAAGTAAATGAGCCATCTTTAAAATTTTAAAATGTAATAAAAATATATACATTTTAACTTAATACCTGATTCACCGATCATAAGTTGAAGTAAATATAAATATTGATTCAATAACATTATTCAAAATTAATGTTTCATGTGAGAAAAACAATTATAATAATATTATAAACACACACCTGAGCTTCTGGGTTGTTAGCTCCCAAAGAAGCTGCACCAAACTTGACAACATCAGCCAATTGTATTATAGTAGAAACAGCATTTTGGGCGGCCACTGCTAGCTGTTCCTGAGAGGAAGCCGCACCTAAACACATTTCCAAATTATAACTAAATAAAATTATACATAAATACATAATATTTTGAAGTTGTTTATTTATTAATTAAATTCAATGATAATAATTTCACCAACTATTCAAAATATTACAAAACTCTATAGATTTTGAATTATTAACGCTTCAAAAGCAATCAAAACAATCCATTATTTAAATACATAACAAGGATCATGATTAAAAATATATTTTAATGCAAGCTAATACATACTTAAATTATAAGTCAAAAATTCAATACTTCAGTAAAATTATAATTAAAATAAGAAATATTATGTGAACTATCTTTCTTTTTTCTTGATAATGATTCAGTTCAACAAATTTGTTATCTTATAAAAACTCTCAATATACCTGCTAAGCAATAGTTCTAAAAAAATTATATACTAAATAATATTAGTTTTGAGAAAAATACATGTTTATATTTTTTATGTTGAGAGGACGATATGTTTTTTCCGTCTTCCAAATGTAAAACATAACAAAAACTGTATTGCCCGGGAAAGAACTGAGAAGGCTACAGTAATAACTAAGAAACAAATGTTTCACCACAAAAACTACAAATAAAGTTATTGAAGTCTGAAAAAAACAGAATATAATGGATTTTGAAACAATAAGAACTTTTTTTGTTTAAGTGATTTTAAAAAAATAAAAACAATATTTCACTGATGTTCTGAACTATATTGTATATCATTTTTGGAGTCTTAACTATCACTACACCCCGAGTGGTTCCATCTATTCTAACAGTTTTACATGTTGTACATTTGTAATACGGAGACAACACAAGAGGATGTAGCGTCCTCAAAATACCTCTATTATTTGTTATTCTATTTGAATAAGTATAAAACATATTATCAGACTTCAGAGTTTTTTAGATGAAGAATACAATGAAATAATAATAAACAAGTATTCACTTATTACAAGAATAGAAGTTTATTTTATTTTTTCACTCAATGATTTAAGCAGTATATAATTCTATTTATCAAGGAAAAACGCCGCAAGTAAATTTCACAATTTTCACTACAATTGGAAATATACTAACAAATAATAATCAAAAGAACCAAAACTATTATTTTATCTTAACCTATTCCGCATAACGAAATAATAAACATTCAAAAACAAAATGAGTGTAACAATTTAGAAACTATTAATATTCAATGTCGTTAGTTCAGAAAAAATATAGAAATACAAACATTTACGGCGTTTATGCTTAGTAAAATGTATGATACTACTCTTACTTAGTACTACAAATTTTTTTTTTGTTACTTCAGGCTTTTTTAAAGAATATTAATTGTGTTTATAACCTATAATATTAATATGTAATTTAAGGGGTATTTTTCAACAAAAAATGTGTAAAATTAGTTATCTGACTATTATTATTGTTTTTTTTTTTTTTTAGTTACGGCACTTTTGATTTGCATGGCAGAATATTGGTAACAGTAATCAGTTAGGTATCTTTAAGTACAAAGCCAGATTCACAACTACATTGCGTATGGTGTCATGCGTGGGTGTGGTACCTATATGGTTACAACTAGTAACCAGGTAACCAAAATGGTTTAAGAGTTGAGATGTAGTCAATTCTTTGGATACTCGGTTGCAACTTGGTTATTACATGATACCAAAAAAGTAACGTCCAATCACAATATGGTTTGATCGACTCGACACGGCACACGACATGGCTGTGAATGTGTCTTTAAACAAAATTAATACTAACCAGTAACCAAAGTTTTAGTGTCTTCTACTAATGCTTTAGCAGTCTTTAAAATATTTTCTCGGTGGTCAGAAAACGTTTCATTTTCATTTTCAGCATGGAGTGTTCCAGCAGTGGCAAAGAGTATTGTTGTATCTAAATCACCAATAATACCAGACACTGTACTAGCTGCATTTACACATGCTTGAGTACCGCGAGTTCCACTAGATGACAATTTGTGCAATATCTATTTGTACAGATTATTTGGTTAAATATCAATGAAAACAAAACAGAAGTTAACTAATATTTGCAATAAGTAACATACCTGCTGCTTTTCAATTTCTGTCATGGTGTTTTGCAATTGGTAATCGTGTGTCGACTTATGATATCCATAATTTTGATTATTTATGTTTGTATCATGGTTATACTCATAGCGTTTTGTCAATGTTGAAATATCTAACAAGTTGTCACCTGTAATAACCACTTGTAATGTATCAAATATACTATAAAAGTTCTAATAAAGAATAATATACTTTGTATCTAACTTACTAGAATTCATTGATGAATTGGTCTGATCTATGAAACCAGTATCGTTGGATGACTTTGAATACTCTTGAACTTGAAAAGTTTTCTCCGTGTTGAACCTCTTTTCTTTTGAAACAGGAGATGTGCATACATCTACCAAATTACTCAGACTTTCTCCAACAGCTCTATATAATTATTAGAAGTCAAATTTTTAACCTTGTTATTATTTATGAGTAATTTGTATAACCAATTCCTAAGACAATAGATATTCACCTAGATGCGCTTGTAAGTCTATTGAGTAATTGGTTTAATGTAGTGGTAACTTGATATGCTGCATCCGAAAGTTCTTGTAATAAATGTTCATTATTTTCATGCTGTGTTAAATTACACACAGAAACTAGGTCTTCTACTGCATTAACCACTTCTCTAGCTGCAGCCATTAACTGTTCTTTACAACTTGGATTTTCCACAGTACCAGCAACAACCTAAGCAATTAATCAAATTATTTTGAAATATAAATATGTAAAATGTTATAGAGGAACATACTTTTGTACAGGCTACTAGCTGTGAAGTTGTAAGTGCACATGTAGTTGCAGCACTAATAACATTTGACTGATGTTGTGGTTCAACAGTTGCTGCGACATTTTTAGCTTTAACAACAAGAGCGGCTGTTGTATTAGCTACCGCCTTAGCCAAACTCAATAAAATGTCACGAGATTCATCAGCTCCATCATCACCAATCTGTGTTAATACTTGTTGAGAAGCTTCGCCAACTTTACTAGCAGCGTTAAGTAAATTCTGACGTCCCTAAAATATTCATTAAAATATTAAATTCACAGTGCTAATATGTACTTGGCCTAAACCTTCACATACAGTGTTTGAATCAGGTTGAACCGCTTTCAAAAGGTCAGTAAAAGCAGAACACAATTTACGAGCTGCATCTAATAAATGATCACCAGTAGGAGTTAGAGCAGCTAAAACGCGTACACCCTGACTCATTTCAGGTAAATTTGTAGTAATAGATGTAATAGCTTGTTCAACACTAGAATAGTCAATATCTCCTGAAATTTTTTTTTTTAAAAAACTGTTATTTTAGTAAAACCACCAAAAAAAAATAAGTGATAATTACCGGAAGTCAAAGTGACTACTTGAGCTGTAGCGGCATTCATGGCTGCAATCTGGGAGCTGATGTTTTGTTTATTTGAATCTATTGTAGTCTCTTTCAGTTTAGTTGAAGCCTGTGAAAATCAACAATTAATTTTTCATAATATAAAACAACATAACAGAAGATTATTACTTACTGCATCGTTACCAAATTCGGGAATAACAGCTTTTGATATCAATTCTTTTTCAATAGTAGTTATAATTTCTTGACTATTTGATATAGTCATACACAATGCTTTTTGTGGTGCACTCAACACCTTAATTTGTTTATTTTGTGGTCCCTATAAAACACACACACATTGTTTTATAATTTGTTAAATGTCAGCCTAACATTAAGTAACAACACAAATCAAACATACCACTGATGGTGTATGGTGTACATTTATTCGTCCACTGACTGTTGTGTACTGAGCATTTCCCATGTGTCCTAGTCCATATGGACGAGCACCTATACACAAAATTAGTTATTCAAAATAATAATTAAAAATTAATCACATAACAAAACTATTTTACACATTTATAATCAGTATACAACACATAATTAATAATAGTAAGCTAATAATGATACAATTTACTACTCTTCTTGGTAAGTAAAATATTTATATAATCAACAATAGTAAAATAGTTAACCTGCCATAAAAAAAAATGTGTTCAATAAATTATTATAATATATAAAATAAATTAACTCTTCATATATACAAAATTTACACTTATAAACTGAACTATTAGACTTAACAAATGAAAATCAAACATTTTATTGTATACATAAATATATTACTGAACTATTTAAGAGGACCCTACACCTATACAATTGTTGTCTCCGTCTTACACACGCACAACATAACAAATTGTCAGTCACTAGTTTCAATAGTGTGCTGTTAGTTTTTATACTGGAGTGAATTGACCTATTATAAAACTTTTAGGTAAGAACATTATCTGTGCTTACCGATTTATCAAAATATTAATTTTCAAGCAAAAATATCATACATTAAAAATGCTCATATCTCGCTTGAAAATTAAAATATAGAATAAAAACCAACGCTGGCACAGATAATGTTATTATCTAAAAATTGATATTAGGCCAAATAACTCTAATACCCAAAACTAACAGCACACCATTGAAACTAGTGATTGAAAATTGGCTATGTCGTACGTGTGTAAGACGAAGACAACAAATGCATAGGTAGGATCCTCTTAAAATGCATAGCAAAATTTTGAGTAACAAATTATGTGAAGGGACCTCGCAAATATTGTATTTTAAGAGGATGTCAGTGTACAATTTTTTTTTCTCTCTCTAACCTACGCACAGCACAACATAGTAAAAGTACATTTAGTACAACCAACCTTATGTTGTTACTTTTAATATTAGAGTGAATTCACCAATTATCTAACTTTTGAATTCACTTTAATACCAAAAGTAACATAGGGAACCAACTAAACTTAAATTTTCTATGTTACGCTATGACATCCTCTTAAGTCAAAAACTACTCAATTTAATTCCGATAGTACATTACCCTGATTTTATTTTAAAAAAAAATTCAAACTGCATACCATGTAAAGAGGTATGCCCAAGCTATATTTTTTTGTTCTTTCTTTAATTTGTAATAAATCTGGTATAAAAATGTCAAGCTAAAATATTTAAATATGTAAAAAAAATTTAACTGTACTTTGTTCATTCCCTTGATATTTTATGAAAAATACAAATTATTTTTTTTAATGTAAATAGGAGTAAGAGTTTTAACCAACTATTGAAATTGTAACTGTCTGTTTTTGTTTGTGGTCAGAAAAGATTATTGTACGTTTACTATACCTATATTAAAGAGGAATAGCCATTTACAACTAACATAACTTTAAGATCAACGGCCAAATGCAAATGAAGTTTCTTCTTAAATGGTCTATAGAATCTAGTTAACGCGAGGCCTCTTAATCAAAATTATCCAATATAACGCTTAATTATTTTGATTAAAAGCATTTTCATATTGAAATTTGTATTCCCAAAGCTGATTATAAAATATACAATAATAAACAAACTATTGAGGTTAAACTTACAATCACAAGATCACAACATAAATACAAATTTAAAATAGATTAATTAACTATTAAGTACTAATCATGCACTAATTTGATTTAAATTATAACAAAATCATGCATTTGGTTACACCTCAGGCATTGCTACTATAATATTTATGTTGAAAAATGAACTTAGAATTTGATAAAAACTTCATTCAACTCGAGTGACGAGTAGACAGTATGTTTCCTTAACACTCAATCTTTATCAATTATATTTTTATGTAATTATAGTTGTTTTAACATTTTTTACAATTGCTCATACATGTGAAAAATCTCAACATAAAAATATTCATTAGCTTAATAGATTGTACATTCTTGAAACATACTGTTTTGTTTAACTAGTTTTATGTATTTGTGAATATTATTAGTCATAATATTACAAGTATAAAACATAGTTTTCGCACAAAACTACAAATATATATATATATATTATGCAATGGATGATTAACAATCAACAACTTATGAAAATAATAATTCTGAAGAAACCTACAAGAGTATAATGATCACATAACAATGTACAACTGAAGAGGGCAAATGAATAACAATGAGGAAATGGTAAAATACATTCATTGATTGATGATCAATCAATATTACCTTTAAAGCTCCAGATTGTCTGCATCACGGTGTATTTTTTTTAACACGATGACATGAATTCTATATTCTTTATATTCCTGAATAAAACAGTTTTTTTTCTAAATTGTATTTAATGTTTAATGAGAAAAAAAATGATGTACAATAGTATATATTGTATTCCATGTTATAAAACCAAAGTTTTGAACAATGTAAGTACCTATTATTTTGTAAGTACATAAAGAACAGCATGTTTATTAAAAATTTTCTTATTTTTCTTCTGTTGTACGATTTTTTTGGTGGTTTTTAGAGTTGCACCATTTAATAATCGTGCAAATAAACTAAACACGCAATTACTTATGTGTCTATTTATGTGACAGTATTTCAATATTAATTAATCAGAAACATATTAAAGTATAAATTCTAATAAACTAAAAAATCTGCAAAAAAAAATGTAATTACCTATGATGAGATTTAAATACTTCAAACAATTAATAATATAGAATTTTTACTTGTATAGTAATATAAATATAATAAAAAGAGTACAATCATTAAAATACTTTTTATTGATGTGATAAATTTTAGCAATGAATAGAAGAAACATTTTGGGTTAAGATGGTAATTAACTTATAAATTATAAAAATTGCATAAATCAGTTACAGATCATTCTAAAAAGCTAACCATTGTAAACTCTATGGTAGAATGGTAGATAACTTTTGTGTATATTATATATCTACTGTGATTATAATTAAATGCATTACTCAAATTAAAAAACAAATATAAGGATATACATATTACATATAATAAGAAGTGCATTGACTATTTAAATTGGGCACAATGGTTTTCGGGATTTTAAAATTGCAGTGGAAAAATTATAATGAAAACGGGAGTGACATTATTTTTAAAATGTCACTATTGAAATAGTTATTTAATTGTTTTATCATTAGCAAGAAATTAAAAGTGGGAAATATTTAATTATTTCTAAAAATTGAAAAACTCATTAATCTGTAATTACATAAGAAATAATATTATATTAAATATATAAAATTAATTAAATTGAATTATTATCATAGCTAAATAAACTATATACAATTTAAAATTAAAATCTTAACGTTACTTGTAGGCATGTAGCTTTACAGAATCATATCTATTATAAACATGTGAAAAAATACAGTCCAAACCATTATAAAAGAATTTAATTATTGCTAAATCATACAGTTATTTATACACTTAATATTTTAGGTACACTCTGAATCAACAGACCAAAATATGTTGTTTATTAAACATCAGCATTCTTATAACATCCTAGTTTATCATCAACAATTGACAAAAAAATATCATATACAACACAAAAAATATTTTCACTTAGATTATACAACTATATCAATAATCAAATAATTATTTTTTATGATTTATGATATTATTTACAAAAAATACATTTTTATCTATATACCATCCCAATATTTGTTATCCTAAATTTCAATTATCACCAATAAACAATTTTTAAATTAAATCATATCGACTGTACAATTAGCACTAATTATAACAGTATAACTCATCAATTAAATTAAATTTAGCTAAATAGAAATTAAATTCTATCTACTATTAAGAATAATTATAACCATTAAAATAGAAGCGAGCATGTTTAGTCTAAAATATCAGACATTTATTAATGAAAAAATTTCATATATTAGGTGTTAGTTAAAAACTATAGACATGAGTTAATATATTATGTTTCACAAATCTTTGTTATATTATATTTATATTGTTTGCAAATTTATGAAACTAGTATAATATTCATGAAAAGCATAATAAAAGCTTATATAAACTATTTATAAGCTTCTACAAAATGTTTGGATTGTGATTATTAACATTATTCCTGGTGCAAATGTAGTAATATTTTATCTCTAAAATAGAATATAAAAATGAATTTACCTTCAGCTCCAGCTCTCATTACTGCAGGCTTTGCCACTGATTCAGTGTTAACTTTTCCAAACTGACTACTTTCGTGTTGTAAAATTGTAGCTCTAGAAAAAAAAATGGTTTTTACATTATTCAATTTAAAAAAGAAACAGAATTTAATTATTTATTTAAGTTTAAATTTAAAAATTCTTCTTTTATTAGAAAATAATTATTCTAATAATTAGACATAGGCTTACTTAAGCGGTGAAATACTATCCTCTACCATTGTTGAACCTTCATCTCCTTCAATACCAAAATGATCTTTAGACTTTTTCTGTAAATAAAAAAATTTAAATAAATAATTTTTTCACTATACAATCATCATTATATATTCACTTTTTTCAGAATAATGTCGATATAACCAGAAATTAATTGAAGTATTTGTTCAGCTTCAGTAGTTTGTACTGAATAATATTGATCTGAATAATCCCCAAAGTCTAATGTAAATGTATTTGGAGAAGCTCCCCATCTTCTTACTGTTGTTAGAGGCCAAGTTTTTAATATTTCTTTGGTTCTTTCATCCAAACGTAAAACTGAATCCTTTGTCACTCCCAAAAGACGAGGAACTAATTTATTTTTTCCTTTCATTTTTTCCTAAGAAAAAATTTAATATTCAAGTAAATATAACTAATATTATATTTAATCAAGTACTAACATTAAAATAAAGATTATAACATACTTTAACTAAGAAAAATGTTACTCCATAAGTGGGTAATGATCTTGCAGTTTTTGTATAAAGAACTTTTGCATCCAATTCAGATAAACCTACATGATTTTTGTGCTCAGAAAATATTTTTTTTTCAATACCTTTTATTTTTGTGTACGATTGAGGTAAAAATTCCTTTAGACTAAAAAAAATATACATGTTTATTTTTATTTTATCAATTGATATAAATTATAAACTATACTCTAAAAATGGGGGACGGTGTTTGGTTTCACAGTAATTTCCAAATTGAATATGTGTTTGAATACCAGCAAGCTGCAAAGCAAGGTCTTCTGTAACTGGGTGTGTACCATCTAAAATTGCATCTCTTGCCTATGAATTAGAAAACAAAACAAGATCAATTTATAGATCTAAAGTAGCTGAAATAATATAAAGTGAAGTCAATTACCTGAACATATAATAAATTTAATTGTACTGGGTCATGGGAATCTATGTTTCCGTCAGAAAAGAAAAATTTTCTTCTTAATAATACAGGCTCGCCCTCATCAATGCCTTGTTCTCTAAGAGTTTTAGATGGATCAACCCAGTTGACTGAAATAATAATAATAATAATATAATACCTAATAACATTTTAGATAGTATTCAAATACCTAGTATTAACAAAATGTTTTAAATTATTTATACAAATAGCAATAATGAGTGTAAATTAGACAACTATACTTTATAATTAAACATTATAATGTATTAAACATTAATTAATATTACCTTCATCATCCGTTTTCAATTTTTTTCTTAATTGTTCCATTTTAGCATCTTTTTCGCGTTCACGATCTTCTTTTCGTCTTTTTAATGTCAATGTTCCAAAATTAGCTTTATTTTCAACTTCTTCCTCTGGAGTTTCTCTCACAAGACTATATTCATCATGGTTGGTAATTCCTTAACATACATAAATTCCATCGTAGTATTATATTTTAAATTTATATAAAATATACGTTAATTAGCATTTATCACACATAAAACACTATTAAGCTCATACCAATTTTTGTGCAAATGACCACCATTAAATTTGCTACTGGTTGACTGTCATCGACAAGAAGGGTTTTCAATGTTCCATCAAGCATGTGCACTTTTAATGTTCTCATCTTTTTTCGATATTCCAACAAATCCTAAACCATTAAAAATAAAACCATAAATAACACAGAATTAGGTATATGAAGAAATTTTTTCTATCTATTCTACACACAACATTCATTATAATTATTTATAAGTACAACTATATTCATTATAAATGTAGTTATTACGTGATAATGTATTAACAAACTGATAAATACTATATAAATGTATTACAAAAATGAAAAAATTGCTCCTTTATTTCAGGGTTGACTAAAAAAAAGTCCAGCCCATTTACAAAAACCCATCAACCAACCCAAAAATCCCATTTAATTATTTATAATTATAATCAACATTTTTTTTTAATATTAAAAATTGTTTTCCTTTTTACAAACAAAAACATTAAATGGCAATTGCCATACTATTGGAAATAGTAGTTATTGATAATTATATTGTACTATACTCAATTAAAGGCTTAATTATAAATTATAACTCACCTATGTTCCAACTTCTAAGCATTTAAATTCTTACCTAATCAACTATCCAACTTACTTTATGTTTAATAATATTCACATTCAAAGAGGTTCATTTAAATTCCAATAAAATGTATATCTAATTAATTTAAATCGGGAACTTTTTTAAATCTTTATCATGCTCAACAAGTCTTAAAAATTATTTAATTAAATATACAAATCTGAAATAAAATTGTATCTACATATTTTTCTCAATATTTTTAGTTAAATTAATCAAATTACTGTAAATTACCTATATGAGAGTAATAAAAAAGCAAGATACGTCAGATGCAATTATGTATTAAGTCTATCTCTATTATATAGACAATATTTTATTTATTTTTATAAATAATATATTGTATATTATATGTTAAAAAATATCTTATGTGATAGGTTACCTACATGAATGATAATTAAAAAGGATATAGGTAAATAAATATTTTTTTTTCAAATTAATTAAGATATATGTTATCTATAAACCACCTAACTTTATTCTGTAATAAACATCAAGATGCCCAATACAGGTACAATTAAATTGAGATGTAATAATCACCCGAATTCCAGGGATAAATCTTTGCCACATATACACACATGTTCTAACCATCCATTCCCTCCCCCACAGTTAAAAAACCTACTAAAAATGACCTAAAACCCGATGGCCTATGTTTCTGTGGGTTAAATAATAAAAATAAAAATTAATTTAAAAAAAAAACCTGGTGTTATAAGTTTATGTGCACCTATTAGGTAAAGGGGAAATAGACAATAGAAGCAGGGATTTACTGTCACTGTATGAATGTGAGAATCAAGAATAATATAAAGATTCTGAAAACAAATTGGTTTGAATTGGTTTTGAGGTTGAAATCCAATTCCTTATTTTTGTTGCTCTAGTGCAGTGGCGGATTCAGAGATAAATTTTTTTTTTTTAGGGGGGGGGGGGGCAAAAGTACTAAAGTACATAAATTGGCTAGACACAGTGTAAAACAAAGGGAAACTACGGTGATTGGGTGGGGGGCAATGTCCCCTTTGTCCCCCCCTGGATCCGCCGCTGCTCTAGTGTATGAAATATTGAATATAACAAATTAAAAGTTCACTTTGGTATTACTTATAGAGATAAAATCAAAAATATGAGAAGTTGATCCCAAGTTAGTTTTTTAATATAATATTCAATCTGACTTTAGGATTCTTATCATATAATTTAAGTGATCGTTGGAGCGTTGGAAATAATATAAATCCAACTTTATATTATATTGTGCGTGTGATATACAGAGCAAATAACTAATTTCAATAATTTTATAATTTTTGTGTTATTAAATTTAAAATCAAAATATAAAGATATAAATATTTATTAATTATACAAATGTAATTATATATAGGTGCATAATTATATTCTGGTTAGTAAAAATTCACTTATTTCATTCTCAAAATAATATTAAATTCAAGATAATTTTTCTTAGTAAACAAATAGTATTCAATAAAATAATTACTAAGATATATAATTACCTAATTGACTTGGTTGATTGCAAATTGCTTGATTCCATATTTTTATTATAATCAAATAAGATAGAAATATCGTAATTTATATAGATTTGTTTTTGATTCATCAATATAAAAAATGCATTAAATAATAAATAGATAATCTAATAGGTAGTATAGATATGAACGTTAGATTCAATAAATTATTTTAACATAGTATTCAATCACTTTATTCTTTTGAGAATAAAGAAAATAAGCGTTAAATTAATATGAAATTATATTCATTATTAGTACCTAGTAATAGTACCAAGTAATCTTTGTAAATTTTTTCATTTATAGTTTGTAACATTCTTTTAATATTATCTAGTGAGCTGTGATGCCGTAATTAAACCAATTAAGGCCTGAGTGCAAACAAATTTGAAGCCTTTTTTAACCACCATTCCAATTATTAATGATAATTTGTTACTTATTTTTCAATGACTGTTGAAATGTATACAATAATATATAATAATATACATAATATTATGATGATCGGAAATAAGAGCTAGAGAAAAAAGTCCCCAAAACCATTCATTATTATTTTAATAAAATCCTGAATAATAGGTACATTGATATAATTATAATAAAATAAAAGTCAATATCAGTGGCGTACATACAACACACACGGGTGAGGGGAGGGGGATGTTCAAACCTAACCTTGGTATTTTTTTCACTATACTAGACATTCTAGACATTCTTACTAGACTTCCACTAGACATTATTACAAATTAGTGAAATTATTTGGAAATTAGTTCAAACACAAACATATAATATGCATAGATAATACCTACATAAATATACTTTTTTTATTATTTAAAGGTATAGCTTTTAGAGTTTTCTAAATTTCTAGTTATTATTTCCCCTCCAACATATCGATTACAAATTAAGGTGTATAGTAATAAATTATAATTGATAGACAAAAGTACTCATGGGAATTTTGTTCAAAATTATATTGGGTAGACAATAATGTACCTATTAACATTTTCTTAAAAAAATAATAGTTACAGTCTTATTTCCGTGGCCTGTTTAACTTTGGTTTTTTTTTGTTGGACTAGGTAATTTTCAGTGAATTATTTTTATTTGGCCATATTTTCAAGGACCTACTTTCCGTTTTGTTTCCTATAATATTATCAACGTAGAGTATATTCCCTTGTAGATTCTTGATGTAGGAATGAAGTATTTAAATATTCAAAAGAGTATTGGTTGTTAGTAGATCCTATGAAGATAAGTACTCATATAATTATGAATACCTAAGCTTAAGCTTTGAGACAATATCACTGTCACAAGAATATGTACTGAATTGGTTGTCATAAATATACAATTTATAAAACTATCAGGAAATAAAATTTATAGATCGTTATTTAAGGTGTATTCAACTAAATCTTGAATATCTTGGTCATTAGTTTAAGATAATCACATTTTAAATTTGACAATAACAAATTGTAAAGAAAAAATTGATAATTAAAATCTGAACTTGCGTTGTTCTTAAAGGACGCCACACACACACATGTGTTGTCTCCGTCTTACAAGTACGTAACATAGCAAATTGAAGCTCAGCAGAACACAAGGCAGAACATGTGTAGATCCGTTAGTTTAAAAAATTAGAGTGAATTATCAAATTTAGAATGGTATCTGAATGGTAAAATAATAACTTTAGTTAATTCGATACATCACACACTTCCCATAGTTTCTCAAATACACTTTTAACAGTTTAAATTATATAACTATAATGACGACTTAAATGTCAAGAATCTTAGTTTTCTTTGCTACTTGTAGATTTATCATCAAATTGACTAAGCATCTTTTCAACAAATGCGTGGGTTTTAAAAGGCAATAATTTACTGTTTGTGTTAAAAAAAAAACCATAAACCATCACCATTAAAAGGTCGCTAAAAATTCAAAACATCTTTTGAAGAAAAGAAAAATATTTTTACCACCCTTTTCAAGAGCTCAGGGCACTTTTAATATAGTCAAAATAGAATGTGATGGACTGTGTGCAATGCATACCTACTCTGCACAACCAATTTTTATCTAGGTTTTTATGTTATTCCAGTGACAATTTCAACTTATTGAATGTACTCATAAAACCATTTAAGACCATAAATGTTATAATTTAATTATATAAAATTAAGTTATATTTATAAAAGAAAAAATATATTTATATTTTATATTAAAATAGAATACACAGAACAAAACTGTATACCAAAATAGAGAATATATTATATATATTTTTAAATGAATCACCCAATAATGTATTCACATTTTTAAGAATTACATAATAACTGATAAAAACAGTATATCTTCTTAACAATATTTTATTGAAAAATAAGAATTGACTCACCCCATTTCTCAGAATATAATATTCTAAATTACGTCCAGGTTCCAGCCAAACTCCTTTTTTTATGTCTTCGTCAGCTAGAAACAATCCATAATCTTTTGCTGAAACAGTTAAAAAATAAATAAACAATTACTTCTCACAATAGTGCATTTAAATATTTTAAATTTGCACATCAAGTTATATTTTTAAAAAAAACATATAAGAAACATTTGTTTTATAATGCTGAGCAAACCAATATTTTATTTGATACGTTAGGTTTATGCATATTATACGCCAAGTACATTTCTTCATATAATTCATTAGCCATGCGTAATTGGGAAAATACATTATGGAATAATTTTATAATCCAATCTCAATAAAAAAAAATGTGTAAATATAATATCATTGTGACATTCATACTAGGTACTACAAGTATGGGTGGAGTCCAAATCAATGAATTTGACTGTAAACAAATTGTTATTTATTAATGATATTAGTTTATGTATATACTTTTGAGCTATATTTTATTATTAAGGCTAGAATTTTTATGAACTGAAGATTTTTGAGCTCGTTTATGAGACTTGAATAAAAATTAAATTATTTAAATTATTTACCTAATTATTATTTTTTAAAAAATGCACCTAGGTATAGGTATTTAATTTGTTGTTCAAAGGTTAAATTGTATTTCTACTGTTATAAGCATGTGTGCAGTATACTTTTAGAATAGTAAGCTACACACAAAACTTGGTGTCTCTGTTTTGCATACATTTTAGATTCTGAGCGGAGCGAGGAAACTAGTGGTTTTAAAATGGTTTTTATTTTTTTTTTTTTTATTTCCAGTATACAAAATTTCTACCAGAAGCAGTGCTTCAATTTCAACATATAGTACCTTATCGTTTAACAAATTGGATCAAGATGGTACTTTAGAGAGGTCATTTTTTGATTTTCTCAATAGTTATTTAATGCCACGGGAATAACTACTGACAAATTACGGAAAACCGCTTAAAATGGGATTTTAATTTTTAACGCTTTGTTTATCACGTAGCAACAAATAAAAAATTATAATACCTATTATAATATTAATTTGACTTAAAGGCTATAATAAATAATAAAAATTTAAAAAATCCAGACTGATAAATCGTCTTTGCTCAGAATTGTTTTTTTTATACAATGATATTATATCATTAAATTCAAGTTTAATACAATCCATTATACATTGACTCACTAGTAAACTACTGTACAGCAGAGCAACATTGACTTACCCGCTTTTTTTATATTTATTTTTGTTTGGTAAAAATTATTCAACATATCTAAATGGTTGTTAGGTATTCCTATTGCACACAAATAATAAGATATAGAATACCTACACAATTTACAATAAAATACCCTCAAAAATACCTAACATTTAATGATTTTTATTTAAGCATTGAAAATCTTGGTAATTGGTTATATAACCAAAAACTACTACCTAGTTTTATTAAAACTAATATAAAATGAATAAAATTAGTACCTACATATTATAAAATACATAACAATAAAATATAGTATAAACAAAGTGGACTAAACTCATACGTTTGAATCGAAGAAAAAATAAGATTTAGGTAGGTAGTAAATTATTCAACATAATATTTAATTTCTACTCTAAGCTATCCTCCAGAGCCAGGGGTCTCTAACTTTTTTTAGTGGCCAGATGAATCTGAGTTACGTTTTGACATTACGGACCATAGTTGTTTGGGGGAGAAATATTGATGTAATGAGATTGAATAAAGTAAAGAACCATTTAATTATTATATTTCACTATAATTTTACAAAGGGGAAATAATAATAACAATTTCTTTGCAATAACTTCGAAAAATAGGTAAATAGCTAGGATCTAAGTTCTAAAGTTCAAGACTCCAAGATCAAAACATCACTGAGATCGGCGGTCGGTTCAGAGGATGGACACAGTTGGGGTAAGACCAACACAGCCAGATAACGAGCTAACGGGGCACTTTAAGATAGGTACGTAACCCGTCGATACTTATGATAACACATTTAGTACCTACCTACCTATTATAACGTAAACTTTGACGGTACTCACGTTGGTCTAGATTGGCTTCAGATATCTTTTCTCTGATCAGTCGGCATGCGTTGTACACCGATATGGTCGGATCAAATTGCATCGTTTTGGTGACATCTCGTTCGACGATGGATATCCTCAGAGATAGCGTCGCCATCTGAAAGCGCAAAACGTGCACGGGCGCAATTAGCTAAGACCTAACCGGGCACCCGTGTCCCGTAAACCTGGTAGATACGCACCGTGTAGTCCTCCTCCGGCGTAGCGGGCTGCTACCCAATCGGGCAGGGTGTGCTGAGAGCGTTCGGGCGGCGGCGGCGGCGACGCGTTGGCAGGCACCGTGTCCGGGTGTGTGCGATCGCGCTCACAAATGGACGATGAAAATAATATAATACTAAAAGTGTTTTTTCGCGGGCGAAAAAGCAAACGGCTGCGGCGATGACGAATCGATCAGGAATCCGTCGTCGTCGTAGTCATCGTCCGACAAACGGTCTCGGTGGCAGTGGTGGCAGCAACGACGATCGAACAGCGGCGGCGCATGATAACGAGTAACGACGGCGAACGAGAGCGATGACGACAGAGCAGATGGACGCGAGTGACGACTACGACGGCTACGGCGGCGGCGGCGGCCCCGTTACCCCTCCTGCCAACCCGCCCGACGGACCGGATCTCGAACGCACCGAAACGACCGTACGGTGATTATACGACGGCAAGAGGAACGCGACAACGGCAACGGCGGCGGTGGAACTGAATATCAGCTCGCGCCCGTATTATCACCGAAGTCGGTACTCGGCACACCGCGAGCCGTTCCGCGCCGATCGCAACCAGCCACGTCCCGCACCGCTCGCAACGATACCCGACCTGTCACGGCCCGCCGTGCAGACCAGCGGCGTCTATTATTATTGTTGTTGCGCCGCCGCCGCCGCTCTCGAGTGTTGTACCGACGACGCGGAAACGGAACATCTGTCGACGACGTCTTAGCGCGCCCAAAAATAGAACGCGTGGCCCCGGCCGGCGGAGGCCGTCTTTTCAATAACACACGTCGCCGCCGTATTATTATTATTATTATTATTATTTATCGGATTGGCACGATTATTTGCACACGCAAACTATTACACACTTGTACGCTGCTGATGTCACTGCTGTCGCGTACCTACGTCGGCCATCATCTCTGTGTTTAATGAATAACCTTATGAGTTATGATCGTAAAAAGTAGGTAGGTATATTCACGGTCCTAGATTATTATGGTTTATCATGTGAGCATTTGTATAATGTTTTGTATTCATTGAATTCCAATAAAAAATATCATGTCCAGATCGTGGAAAGTTATTGAAAACATTTAGGTAGGCCGTAGCCCGTAAGTAATGATACTATACAAATTGCAAACAATCTTGAATTACGAATATAACGGTTACCCTCAATACGTTTTTATCACAATCAAAATAGGTATTTGGTTATAACTTATTATTTGTTGTTTAATATCGGAAAAGCTAAGCTTATTATTATCACGATTTAAGATATATGCTACAGTTAGTAGGTAGTAGGTACTTATCTTGACTTATAGTTAAAAGCTTAATAGTTAAAAAGCCTGAGTATCAAAAAGCGTGTATTATTTTTTTTTTAACTTTTTTGGCATTTAAAAGTAACTAGGCAGCTACATTTTTTTTTTATTAGAATCAAGTCATAAACTCATAACCAATTGTCTCCTAACGAACTATTAATTATCCATTAGATACTGTAAACAATAAAGTGTCAATTGAGAACAAATGTTGACCTTCGATGGTTGTTAAACTTAAACATAGCAAATTTATTTTTTAAATTATTATGTATACGATTATATAGGTATGGTTATAGACTACCTATAGTGATGATACAAGTTAGGACTTACACCAAAATTAAAATTCGATGAAACTTCAAAATTACCAATTTGTGAGAATGTACCTACCTACTATAAAACTCCGTTTTCACTGTACATATCACATAAAAGCATATCTAAGTACTATTTTTATACATCATATATTTCTGAGTGGGGCAAGGGGCCCACAAATGTGTTGTGTGACTTAAACGCAGTAATAATAATAATAATTATGAAAAATTAAATTGAGAAAATAATCTCTATTGTGATTTGTGACAAAAATAATGTGCCGATTATCCGAAGTACCTACCTATCTTTAATTTATAAAAACTATTCTATATACATCTAAGATATGACATTTCTATACAAGATCCCCCTTAAGTTTTCCCACATTTACCAACAATAAAAAAAGTTAACCGTAGAGTCAATGTAGTTTTTTACGAGCGTTTGAGTTTGGACGTTCACCCGTAAATTAACAAATTCTCATTCAATGGTTTTCTTATTTTGTCGTTATACAAAAACTATTAACTATTTAACTAACTCAACTATTAACCGTACGTACTTGACATTTTCAATTTTAATTTATTTGATATTTGTTCGACCATTGTTCATTTGTAATATTTCACGTACCTATTTCTTGTTTGAAAATTAAATTATCGAACAAATTTCCAACGCTTAAGCACAGATCTGTAGTTCTTACCTAAAAGTTTGATAATAAGTTAGTTCACTCTAATATCAAAACTAACTGCACACTAGTCACTATTAAAACTAGTAAACGAAAATTTGCCATGTCGTACATAGGTATAAGACGGGGGCGATAATCGCATAGGTAGCGTCCTCTTAAAGTCTTAAACATAATAAAGGAAATCCAAAATACAAATAAATTTATCTGGGTTGTTGAGTGTGTAAACGTTTTCCTACATTTATTGATTTTTCCATTTTTTGTTATTTATTGTTTGAGTTATTAACACAATTTTACACTGACTACTTTTTTTAATGAGTAGGTAGGTAACTTTATAAGTTATTATAAATTAGTAATTACATTGTACTTAGTTTCAACACAAGATCATAAGGCAGAAATATATTTTATGATTGCTATATGTTTTATTTAACATGTATGTACTTAAGGTACATAATATACAATAGTACATACTACATACCTACTTAATACTTTAATTAGTTCATGTTCACATTAATTCAATTCATGATAAAATAATACACATTTAACCAACATATCACCGCGTACAACCATAAACATTAATTATGTTAAAAAATACATAAGTAAGACTATTTTCAACTTTCAAATTTTCAAAGAAAGATGAAAATTTCAATAATAAAAAAAATGTCAAGGTTACGTCTCTATAGTTAGGTATAAACTAATATATACCTTAATTATAGGTACCTATTTAAATTTAAATTATTAGGAACATTAAAAAAATATTAATATTATGTATTAGATATATATAAATATATTATATTATATTATTTACAGCCTATTCTCAAAATTCAAGATTATTAATTATTTTAAAGCTCAAAAAGCTTTTTATAAATCTGAAATTTAACACCGATCAAACTTGCCGGCAGACTGCAGAAGTCAGTACATTTTTCGAATTTTTCTATTGTTTTATAACAATTTTTAAACAATTGTTTAATAACAACTAAGACTTAAAAATTACAAAAAAGGTAGGTACACCTGCGCACTAATTGGGCTGTTATTATATAATTGTCAGTATTGTCACTTTCCCTTCGATGAGGTATAGATCCACTATAGTAATTTATATGCTTATTAAAGCTGACCCAGTGTCGTAACTCGTAGGTGTGCTAAATGTCATAAGAATTTCTGGTAATTCTCTGTACATGCCCCTACGCCTATAGCCTATTTGGCTCCATTTCTCCCAAAAATGACAATTCCCAAACGACTTCAGTTTTTAACTACACAAATTCCTTCACACTTCAGAATTAAGGACTTAAGGACTGTCTAGAAAGAGGAACACCGGATTCTACATCTTGAGTAAGACACTTTTTATTTAATACTATTGTATCAACAACTATACTGTTAAAATAAAAATGATATATTACATTATATTATACGTTTGTAATATTTTTCTACAAGCGTGTATAAATTCAGAAGCTTACAATGCGGACCAGAGCCACAGCCACTCCCCCCCCCCCCCTAAACAAAATTCCTGGCCACGCCACTATGGAGGAGGATCTATAAATTATAGTGTACAATGTAAATAGTACATATGCTATAAAATATACCTAAATATTATGTAATATACCGTTGAATTAAATACTTATCAAAAATATAACCGTATTGGTGTTTTATATTTTAGCCGATTACTAGAATTAATAAGTGACAATATTATTTGATCGGTTTCTAACCGTTAAACTCTTAGATTATGATTATTTGTAAAGGCTATTTTCAAACCATTCCCGACTCATGTCGTTCCAAATCTGTCATCGATAGCAAATACCCACAACCGACGTATAAACACCGAAGTTAAGCTGCAGCCTGCAGCTTCCAGCAGTAGGTCATTGAATAAAGTGTTTGTGTAATATAGTATTGGTAGGTAAGGGTCATTGCCCATTGAACTATACCTATTTAAAATATATAATTTAATCTATGAGACAATCTGACAATTAATAACTATATTAACACTGCGGCACGGTAACTATAATACGTGTTAGTGATTATTTATTATACATACCAATCGTGGGCCGTGGCGATTAAAATTCTTATGAGAGTTAAAAGGCGATACCGATGTAGGTGCCGTGTAATGGCGATATGTGAATTCTAGATTTGTGGTATAAATAGCTTTAAATAAGTCAAAATATTAAAAAAAATTTCAGTATAACGTGTACAATATAGAGAATAATAATATAGGCACGTATAATGATAAAAAGTGTCAAGTTACGACGATTAATAATTTTTGAATTAAAACAAAATAATTGAAATAGTTTTAAAGAAATCGATGTTTTTCGTTTAAATCTTAAATGCAGTTTTAGCAAGTAGGCATCTGTATTCGAGTATTCCTATAACTAATAAGTAATGACAAAATGTATGAAAGTATGATTACATACCCGGATACAGAATTATCTGGGCCCTGAAGCAAATTGCATTTATCCTCTCGCTCTTTTTAATAGTCCGCCCCTTTATCTACAAATATATGTAAGGGCATGATATACAAATACACGATTTTGAATTGCCCTTGCACATAATCGTTTAGGTCGAACATTTTGTATTTTAATACTGTAGCCATTATTCAGACGATCAATAATTATATAATATTAGTTAGGATATTGAAATAAGTAATATACATAATATAATACAGCTTTAATGACGACAATTATTTACTCGAAAACAACTATATTAAGATTTAGTTTACATATTTAGAACTGGAAAAAAATAATGTCTACCTATTTTAGACTTATGAAATAAATAAACATGCAGTGTACGGTTACTCCGGTGTTTTGGCAAGCTCACAGGCGAAAAATAAATAACTTCATGCCGGAAACGGAACTTATAAATTAGCCTTGTAGTAATATTTTGTGATTTCAAATAAAAATATGATAATCCAATAATGTCGAATATTTGTTTAACCTAGTTGTAAACTAAAATAAAGTTTGATTCCGTGTTATCAGTGAAAATGTAATCAAATATAATATTGAATTGAATCGTTATTACTTATTTCTTTTAAGAGTTAAATTCACACAACTATTTATTTTAGTTAAAACTTAGAACATCGAAATAAGCTGTCTATTTTTCGCAGCTGTAAGCTTTGCTGGTGCATACATATTAAGCGATTTAATTTAGGTGAAATTTGAAATAAAATAATTTTAAACCAAATTCAATTAAATTAGACCACCTTAACCCTTAAGTACATTCCAGCACATTCCGATTCAGCCAAAAAAATGTATGTATTATTTTAGATATTTTTTAAGAACCCCTACCTAAATCCATCAAATGGTAATGATATTGATATACGCTCACTTAGTTACCTCAAATCGTATCGTATCTCTATCATAGGCGCAATTTGGGGGGGGGGGTCTAGGGGGGCTTAGTCCCCTCTAGTTTTATTTAAGCCCCCCTAAGTTTTAAATATATTCATTCTTTAATCCAACTAATAAAATAATTATCAAATTAAAAAAAAAAAATTAAATATGGGATTTTTTAGCCAACTTGATAATCAGTGTACCTACGTTTGTCTAATAAGTGATAACTGATAAGTAATAACTAATAAGTAATAATTAATATAAATTTATAGAATATATAATCAATTGTTGTTGTTAATGTTCGTTTTAATGATATGAATATAATATGATACATCGTTGTATACACGATTATAAAGAACTTTATATAAGTTCTTTATAATCGTGTTGTATAACTGCAGCTTGGGTATAGTATTGTTCTATGAGTATAGATAACTTGCTATCATAGAAGTAACACAGGTATAAATAATAAATATTATTACTGCCTATTAGTTATTTTTAGAATATGTAATTTACGGAGATGTTCATCTGTATATTATATAAAACATTAAACTGACTGACTGATCTATCAACGCACAACTCAAACCATTGGACGGATCGGCCCGAAATCGGGTCTGTATTGATCTTATAAATGTAGCCCCCCCAAAACAGTTATCCAAATTGTGCCTATGATCTCTATTACTCTATGGCATATTATCAAGATCACTATTTTAGTGTCAAAATAAAAAATTAAAATATTAAAAATAATATAATCAGTATATAAGTAGGTAATATAAGTATTATACTCAGTCACGAAATGTAATTTTGAGATAATGAGATGTATATACAGTATACGCATGGTTAAATTAACATTTTTTTGTAAATTAGCATAATCCGCACACATTATAAGGTCCTCATTATTTCTGCAATATTTTCAGTCATTATACTAATATCGCAGACAACAGTCAACACAGTTGAATAATTAATTTCAATAATAATTTCTCGTGAAGCCCGGGGGTCAAAGTGGGAAAAAATTCCAGAGGGGACTAATGTCTCTATATAGTTTTAAGCGTTCCATATATAATTTTATGTTTAATGTCTAATGTATAAAATCCTAATTTGTTAAAAGGAACGCTTTTTAACCGCCGTCAGAGGTAGGAATGAGTGCTCCTGCGTCCCCTGGTTAATGTCGCGATATCGACTGACTGATCATGCAGTGATGACTGACGCTTTCGTCAACATCAGTGGTAATAAGCCCGATGACAGGCTTCGGTCACGATGAAATATTAATAGTAATAATAATAATACAGATTATAATTTCTAAAAAAATTACCATCAGAATAAAATAATAAATAAATCTATACTGCAGCTGAGTGCTGTTTACAATATTATTTTTGGGGGGACGGAGTGGCCGACCCGAGTTCGATACCTTGGCCGCGAGCGGCATTTTTCTTCGGGCGAGTCACGGTGTCCGGAGAACAAGTGCCGCCATCCCCCCACCCGGGGCATGGCAGAAACCTACGGGTGCCCCATTAGAAATTCTGCCAAAACACAACACACACGTGGGGGGGCTATAAAAGTCCGGAAAGTAATAATACGGAACGTTCAATGCCGGAATTTAATATCCCGGACCGTAATATTCCGGAACGTAAAATTCCGGAATGTAAAATCCCGGATCGTAATTTACCGGAAAGTAAAATTTCAGAACATAATACCCCGGAACGTAATATTGCGGAATTTAAAAGCCCGGACCGTAATAATGCGGAACGTAAGATTCCGGAATGTAAAATCCCGGACCGTAATAATCCGGAATAAAAATAATGGTTCCCAATATGATTAGTAAAAAGTTACTATTATAACAATTTTTGTTATTATTCAAAAATTATAAATCGTAAGAACTTGAAACATTTCACTATTACTATAATACAAGTACATAGGGTATATACCTTATAAGTATGTTTATAATTAATAACCAACTCACTATCAATTTTACTTGCTTCTTAAGATAAATCGAGTTAGAGTAGTTTGACTGAATTCTGTAAATTATATTCACTTGTACAATTTACAATGTTGACTGTTACACACGCCACACGCAGAAACGCAGAACGTATGATTTATAATATCTATTAATTTGTGAAAATAGTTATATATTTCTTTCTGTAATGTACCCAGACTAATGAAATCGGTGTCAACTTCGAAAAAATCATAGAAACAAAATAAATACATTAACTAAATAAATATGATTCCAATAATAATGATAAAAAAATAAGTAGAAACCTTTAATTAATAAATATTAAACATATTTAATGTAGATACGTGGTTAATTATAAGCTGAAAATCTGAAGTCAATATTTTTTTGTGGGGGGGGGGGGAGAAGGGTGTCAAATATTGTTGCCCTAGAGCGTTATTGGTGGTTAGAGCGGCACTATTTTCTATACGCAACGATATTTTTAAAATATTTAGATTAATTTTGAGCTATTTATATGCATTTGACATTGTTTATTCGACCAAGTATCAATGATCTTTTATAAGTCGTTCTTAAAATATTGAAAATACATACCTACAATTTATTTTTATAGACATTTTAAGTGAAAATGTTGATGAAGTTGGATATTTGAACGAATAATAACAATTTTAGTTACATTCTTGTAATTAGGTACCTTATTTGAAAATATTATTCTGCCATCTGTGAAATAATATTTGTTTTGTGTATTTTAACTTTAGGTACCTACCTACTATGTTTTAGTTTGGATTTTTAAATATTTATTCTAATACTAAGTGGCCAGGATTCAGGAATAGATTAATTATTATAGGTGTAGATATAGATATAGAAATCACAAGGCTTACGACCAAAGGCGATGGTAAAGTTAGACCCAAGCCCCCCTCTATTAAAAAAAAAACAAACATTTTAGTAACTACAGTGAAAAATATCTGGTATCTTTATTGAGATATGTCTAGCCGTCAATTTTTATGATAGTCTTCTAATAAATGTTTATAACATTAAATATTAACTTTATTATTATTAAGATAAAGCAAAGCAGATGAAATAGTCAATCATATATAATTTCAAAATCGAGAAAACATGTTAGAAATAAAATATTAAATTATGGAGATGCACTTAAACATACAGTGAGTTTAACATTTTATATAATTACCTATATTATGAACTAAGAAGTGTATTCAAAATTAAAAGAAATATTAAGTATCTTAACTGACAATAAATTGGCAAATACCTATGTATATATTAGAATAAAAGCTAGGTACCAATCTAGTAAATTGTAATTCATTAAATTTAGAAGGTTAGTTTTATTTATGATGATTCTACTTATTATTGTCAGTATTTTTGAACCTGAAATTACTGTCAGACCTGTGCGTGTAAAAATAATTAACAAAAAGTTATCCAAGGGTCACCATTACATTTATTTTTTGTAAGTTATATTGTATAGCAATTCTCTGTACCTTCATCTTGTGAACTAGGGAATACAAAAAATAATAAATAAATTAGTCATAAAAAATTTGTTGAAATGTATCGACACCAGAACGACACATGGGACATCTCCTCGGGAACTGGTCGTTTAGCACTGCAACACAAACTCCACAAACCCATGCATGGCCACATGGAAGTACAATAAATTGAACTGTGTGTTCTTCAATTTGTGTCAAACATGTCATACAAGTCGATACATTGTTATCAACATTAACTTGTGGATCTTCTACGATTGGTGATAACGGCAAAACTTCTTGTCCGTCACCAATGATGTTATCATCAATGTCATTGACTACATCTACACCTAAAGGCTAAAGCCCACTGTCTTTGTCTCTGTTCGTAGGAAGAACAAGCATAGGAACATTTATTGAGAAATTACCAAATGCTTATTAAACCAGCATCATAATGTTCAGTCGCTGTTTTTATAAATTTGGAATTTATCAAAAACTTTGACTTTAAATTCCTTGACGGCTGCAGTCCATTATTTAGCTGAGTTACAACATTATGATAATTTTTAATTAGCCCGCTTAACTGACCTAAACAAATTAATAAAATACAATTCATAAAATAGGTAAATGTAAACATAAGGGAAAAAAACACTTATCGTTCAAAATTATAAATAAGTAGGTATAAAAAAAAAAATATTGATTCAATAAATAAATGTGATAAATATACATAAGTTTAACATTAAATAAAACAGGGTAGGTAGAGCACCTAACTATCAAAAATTAAAGGGTTTGATACAAAATTTAAATATTTAAGTGAGTATTTAATACTGTTTATTTAAATTGAACATAATATGTTATAAATAAAAATTATATGAACTGACTTTGCTATATGCATAGATTTCCAGTGGATATCATCATTCAGCATAGAGCAATGTTATGAATCTGTTAAATTTGAATTAAATGAATAGCTAAAAACAATTCTTATTGCAGTCGGTGTTAGCCTTTACTCCTAAGGATATTTTTATGTAACACACTAACACTGTAGGTTGAATCAGTTATATTCAAAAAACTAGTTTTTGTTTATTGTATATTATTATTCAATATATTATATTATTATTATTTTTATTTTTTAGCGTTTAGTATAATGATTAATATAGCTTAACAATTTAATTATGTATTAATAAATATATTAAATATACATATAAATAATTATATAAATATATTTTAATTACTATAGTAGTATATAATATATTATTTTTGTTGGCTTTATAAGTATGAGTTTTATTTTCATTTCATATTTGACACCCACCAATTACATTGAATTTGCTAGCAAAACCACCTTCAAAGTGGATATGATATGATAAGTATTAAATTTGAGCACTGATTCATATATTTTTGAAGATAATATTATTGTGTTATAAATTATACTGATATTATTTAAAAATAATTTTTTTTTATTTTCTGAATAGTTATTAAGAAGAGTAACTATGTTACACACTACACAGGAATGTCAGGTATATCAGGTCTTACAATAGCAAATTTTCCCTACCCTAATCTGTATTGGTGTACACCAATTTTTTATTTTGTAAGTTTGTCAAACGTAGGCAACTACCATACTAGTCAGTATAACTACAAATGCGTGTATAAAATGTTCTAAAGCTAAAAACAAACATAATTACGCACGATATTATAATACGTACTATTTGAGAATATAATACCTAACCGCAAATTTAAAACAGGTATAACTTCTAATATAATAGTTTTCGGAAAACTTTGTGAATTAATTTTAATAAATTCAGTGTTAGGAATAGATAACTAAAATATTATCCAGATAAAGATAATAGATTATTGATAGGAATTTATCTAGATAAAAAAATAGATAATCATTTTTTTGTATTTTGTTTATGCTTAACAAAAACTATGCGGTGGCTTTTCTAGAAACCTCCCAAGGTGAGGGGAACTATATATACTATATACCCTTGCCTGTATACTACACAAACCAAGAGGTGTGACCGGACCCCTCGAATATCCAAAATACGCCACTGCAACTATGAGTATAACGATTTATCAACAGACTTTAAACAATTAAAAAAAATCTTTAAAAAATCAATATCTGTAGTCTGTGTTGCACATATATATATATATAACTAATGCTTTTACTCAAATTCAATAAAATATCCTAAAATATTGTCCAGTAATTAAAATATATTATAAATTATAATAAACAAATTGGTTAGGTTACAAAAACACAAGATATAATGATAATGATTAATGAGTAAATAATGACAGATACTGCCCCCGTTGACGTATTGTTTTGTGTGTTGATAATCTGATTCCAAAATATAAACTCTGAAGTACCTATATAGATATTTTAGATTCTGAGTGGAACGATGAATGTATTGATTTTACAATGATGTGTGATTTTTTATTTTTTTTTTATTCTTGTGTCTGTGTACACGATTAGTAGTCGAAATAATGATCCGATTTTCAACTTCAGTATCTTGTTCGATGGGAAAGTGAATCTAGTTGGTACTTTTGGGAGGTCAAAATTTATAATTCCCAATTGTTTTCAAAAGCGCCCGGAAAACAAAATAAAAATTAAGAAAAACGGGAATTTTTACGCAAAATCGGTTTTTGACAAAATTGATTTTGGCTTTTGGTGTAACTCTAAAACAAATGATCGTAAATACATGACATTATTTTCACTGAATGTTTATATTAGCCTTTTCTATACATGGAAATTTTTTTAAAATATTTTGACTTGTTTTGAGCTGTTTACGGATATACTCAGTTTCCAACTCTTTTAGGTTTTTTTTCTATAAATGTCAATAAAACTTTATTTGTTAGGTGAAAAACCTTGAAAATTTAATACAAAGCTCCTATTATGTTGTTACAATGAAGTTTGAAAAATATTAAAAATCCTTAGTCACAGTTTTTTTTTATAAGCATTTAAAGTTAATATATTGACAAAATACGGAAAAATCACGAAAATTAGCAAATTATTTTGAGTTGAGAATTCATAAAAAATTTTCTTTTTAAATCTAAGATTTGAAAATGTAATACAAGATTTCTCATAAGTTTGTCTACCTTTATATCAAAAAAAAAATGTCTACAAGCAAATCAAATTAAATTTTTATGAGCGTTTAAAGTTCATATTTTTTCTAAGATTGGGTATTCACTCGATTTCTCATTTATAATGATAATCATTTCACATTGATAAATGATAATGGTGCCTAATATAATAGGTATATCATAATTTATATTAATATAATATAATGTATAGCTGCAGTAGTCGTCTGCGGGCAGTCTACGAAACACACCCGTATATTTGCATGGGAATTTCACGATATACAAAATTGAAAATACTATAATATGTTCTTATTATTAAATGCATCTAATATTATATAAGAAATAATTATTAGAGATATATGTTGTGTTTATGTATATAGTAAAATTCGTCTAGGGGGACGAGGTGGCCGAGCGGTCTAACGCGTCGACTGCGGCGCTGGCAGTCGCGGGTTCGACTCCCGGCCACTGGGCGGCATTTTTCTTCGGGCAAGTCACGGTGTCCGGAGAACAAGTGCCGCCATCCCCCCACCCCGGGGCACGGCAGAAACCTACGGGTGCCCCATTAGAAATTCTGCCAAACACAACACACACGTGTACCAACCTACCCAATATAAAACCTACCAAACCTACCCAATATAAAACCTACAGTACCCTCCCCACACCCAATGGCCTATGTTGCCGCGGGTTACTCAATAAAAAAAAAAAAAAAAAAAAAAAAAATTCGTCTAAAACAGTACACGCTGAAGTGAACGGAATAATAAAATGTTTATAACAATAATAGGTACTAGGTATAATTATATAAATCGTCGTGTGTTGTAAAACACAACTCATAATTCTTCAACAACTGGCCTTAAACATTATAAACATTTTGAGGTACTTATTAATAGTAATATGACATTTATTATTCACAGAATAAAAAATAAAACACCAAGCAACTTAAGTAATTATTTTTTTGAACGTTTCACAATTTTTGGCGGGTATAAAAAACAAACACTTACTTTTTTTTTGAATTAAGCAAATCGGTTTACTAGGACTAAAGAAATTCAAATATTTCTGGCTATACTGATAGTTTCACGTAAAATAATATCTAAATAATAACTTATAAAATCGAATTTAGGTGCCCTTGAAAATATTTTTACCTATTAGCTAAATAACAGGTCAATTTACTCTAATATAAAAGCTAAAAACACGAAATTGGATCTGTTGAACGCCAATTTACTTTATGTGGAACGTGGGTCAATGTGCGTGGATATTATTATACTCTTAATAATAATATAAACTGTACCTATTCTAAATTAATATGTATTGTTTCTAAATAGTATGGTTTAAATTCTGAGCAAAGCGAATTTGGTTTCACAATGTTTTAATCAACTTTTTAGGTAGTAAAAATACTCCAATTTTCAACTATAGAATCTTTTCTGATAGAAACATAAATCTATAGTTGCTGAATCTTGTGGTCAATACATTCCGAAAGCGTACGGAAAAACAAAAAAATCAGAAAATCAGAATTTTTACGCAAATCCGATTTTTGACCAAATCAATTTTATTTTTTGGTGTAGGTAACTCAAAAACCAATAATCATGGATACATTTTCACCAGATGTTAATATCAACATTTTAAAGTCGACAAATCATTTTTCGCTCCATTAAAAAACCAGAAAATTCCACATAAGTTGTTAATACTGTAAAAAAGTTGTGCGGAAAATGGAAAACCACAATCATTTTTTCTGATAATCTGATTTTAGAATTTTGACCTATCTCAATTCGTTTTCTTTCATAGCCAACATTAGAAAATGTAGTACAACGTTCTTCAAGATTTTTCTACTTTTAACAAAAAAACAAGTTTACTTCCAAGAAATTCTATTTATGGCCATTTTTTAGGCTAGGATTTTTTTTTTAGTTGTTAAATTTGTATATTTGATTATTTATTCAAAGTATAGGTATGCAGACTGTCACACCGTCACCTCTCTGAATCGTTTTTTGAATAGTTGTATACTCTGATGTATACAGCAGAAGGTACCCACTTGTTCACCTTTTTATCATACTTTTTACTCATTTTAGTTACTACGTTAGTTACATATGAAATGAAAGGTATTTAGTAATTATATAACCAAACAATTTTGGGAATCATTGTTTTTATTTTTTTTTCGGATTTTTACTTTCCGGAACATTATATTCCGCAACATTACTTTCCGGGAAATTACGTTCCGGGATTTAACATTCCGGAATTTTACGTTCCGGAATATTACGGTCCGGGATTTTACGTTCCGGAATATTACGGTCCGGGATTTTACATTCCTAATTTTTACTGTCCGGGATTTTATATTCCGGATTTTTACGGTCCGCATATTTTACTTCCCGGATCTTTTACTTTCCGGAGTGTTACGTTCCGGATTTTTACGGTCCGGGATCTTACTTTCCGGCGTTTTACTTTCCAGAATCCTACATTCCGCACATTTTACCTTCCGGATTTTTATCGTTCTGCCCTATTATTTTCCGGAAATTTACGGCCTTCCGCGTACCATAGGTGCGGATGCGGTGTATTAGGGTAATATTAAACTAAATATATAACTAGGTACCTACCATACTAATGCTATGACTATAATAGTAATATATTATAGCCGTATAGGTACAGTTAAATTATAATCTGCATATTGGGAAAATTATTATCTGTCAAGCCTGCTGTACAATGTATTATTCAACCTGCAAAACAATATTATGTTCTTGAATTTCAAATAATATTTAACACATAAGTACTTCGTTTAAAAAGTGAATAATATTTTCAAATTAAAAAAATTGTATATCATTAGAAAATGAATTTTTCATGATCAGCTATAGTGTACAAAAAATAAACAAACGTGGTGCGTGATTCACTCATATCATTTTTTAAAATCATTTCCTGTAATAAAATAAGTGTTGCTATTATTATGCAGCTATATGTTTTGGTTGCCATGAAATGCCATCTTTGGTGAACAACAGTCTGTCACCGATTTTCTGACCAATCGCTTCATAAAATTCAATCACGTTGGGCACGAGTTTATATGCAACACTGTAATTAAAAAAAATACATATAAATAATACCACGTCAATAGTCGTTACTTATAAGTTATTCCTATTGAATTTTTTTTTATAGTGTTTAACAACATAACTTAACCTCATGATATAGTAACAGCTTGATTACAATTATAATTTGGTTTTATTTAATTTTCATAGTAGGTACCTATTATAGTTATAAAAACAATTTCAGTCAATCAGTTATCACTTGGGGAATGATATGAATATATATTATATTAGGTACCTATATATTAAGTTTGGTTGTGACTTGTGAGTTAATAGTGAGTATAATAAATAATAATGTAATATTAATCCATAATCAACGTGACACATTTTCATCTACCAGTTTTGAATTTATAAGTTTACTCGTATCTATAGAACCACAGTATACAACAAATTATTTTTCAATTCATTTAGATTGTTTTGAGCACAAAACTTGAGTACGACTAATAACTTACGACTTAAGCGTATACCTACACAAAAACGATAAAACTTATAATATACCTAAGTTGTATTTGTATGTACACACCTATAATACAGTTTTAGATCAATATTATTATTGGATAATAACACCCAACTGCAGTTTCCTATCTAGATTTTGAGCTGCATCGATTAATGAAATAATATATTTTTGTAACAATTTACAAGCATGACCAGCTCTTTTGGCTTTTTTACGTTAACCTCGTCCCACCACTTTATTAACTTAGGGCTTAGATAGTTAGATGAAGTCTGTATACACTATAATGCATATTATTGTTTACACGCCATAAAATATGCATCAATAAAATGAATAGGGCTCCAAAACTAATTATTTTTAAAATCTAACACAAGATTCCTTGTAACTTATTATCTGCCTTTATCAAAAAAAAAAGTCTATAAGAAAGTCAAATTAAATTTTTATAAGCGTTTGAAGTTCAAATATTTACAACATTAGATATTCACTCGATTTTCTTATTTTGTTGTTATTCAAAAATGCACACAAATGTTATACCTATTCATAGCGTTAAATTGAGGTAACATCCGCATGACGCATGTTGTCTTCATCTTACAAATGTACAAACAGTTCATTTTCGTTCATCTAGACCAATTTTGTTTTGTCATCTTTAAAATTAGAGGGAATTTGATTTATTATACAAATTAGCTAAGAACATTAGCTATGTTGATTTTTTACGATATTTTTATTTTTCAAGCTAATCATAAATAGGTATTTTAAATTGTAATATACTACATATAGGTAACAACTCATAAGTCATAATACTTACTTTTTTTAATGCTTATCAATTAAATTAATTAATTTTAAAAAAGTTAAATTGTATTGAGCTGTAAAATATGTGCTCAAATATAAATGATTGATAAATACCAACTACTGTTCTACTAATATTTTGATTTTCCATTACCCAATAATGTTTAAATTCACGCGTTTCCACTCAATCTATCCTCTATAAGTTGTATAGCCAGTCTTATTATATGCTCAGAGCTATGCACTCTTTTAGTGGACCCTTCATTAAATACTCTGCGCGTAGTAGATATATTTTAAACATATGGGTACTTACACGTGGTCGGGCTTAGGGAGCTGGACATTATACTTGGACACTTTGTCGAACAACTGATCGTGGTCGCGCTTTAGTTGCTCCCACTCTACCACCTTTCCTTGTTCACAGATCTGTGCACGGATTTTACAAAACAGCGGTTCAATGTCGTATAGTTCTTTCATGTTGTCTGTGGTCAACTGGTTGACGGTGCCTTCGATACGAACCTGCCTGGTCTGGGGCAAGTTATCTGATGTTTGGTCTAACCATAAAAACAGCATGGAAGCCTGAGGATTTTCCGCCTATGCACACAATTACACATACATTATAACTTAATTATGCATTCAATATTTAAACCAATTAAATCTATAGACTTAAATAAAGTATTTAAAATGTAACATGTTGAAATCGATATTATTATATAATGTAATAGTATCCTTATATACCTATTATTTGTATGATGCGTACCTATGAATACTAATATTTTACGTATCTAAAATAATACAGGACTTTTTTCATGAACCATGATTCTGACGACACTATGGAACTTATACAGTTTTTTTTATAAAGTTATTCCAAGTACCCTTCCGAGTGTCCTCCTATGTATTTCCTCCCATTTTTTGGCCAGTCTAGGTCACGCATTGTATTTTATTTTTCTACTTTTCCGACGAAACTTTTGAATAATTTCACGATTTATTTCACACAGTACTAAACATTCCGCCTTCAAATGTCGTTTAGCATCGCCCGGTACTCCCATTTTCGGCTAGGAGAAGGTTCTATGAGCTAAGCTGAATTATTCAGCAAGTATTATAATATATTATATTAAATGTTTGTTATAAAGGACAGTGGTCGTTTCACGTTTGGGCGAAAGTAATAATTTTTATCAAAAACTTATTAGTATGTTTGGGCGAGTGAAATTATATTTACATGCGTAAGATGTGTACATGTGTACATTTTCAAAATAGGGTTCATTATTAATTATATCTATTATGTATATCGTATATGGTTTTGTTTTATTAATTGAAAAAATGATTATTTATATTGACTGTACAATATATTTTTAAAGATAAGAGTTTATTGATAATTTATTTATTATGTATTTTGTATATGACTTTATTTTTCAATTGGCAATGCAAACCACTATACAATATTACAATATATAAATTAATTTTCCTATAAACATAGGAATTCATACTTATTCAGTTATTCGCCCAAACGGTATTTTTCGTGGAATAAACACTCTCCCTTTCGGTACCTATATAACACTATTCGCCCAAACAGTCTACGTCCGTTATAAATGTATAATGAGCCATAAGGCATACACACACAAGTAATAATAATATATATGTATATATATGTAGGTACTAAGTACTTAACCTCCCATACAGTATTTGGGAAATGATAATATTTTGTGAATATTATAAAGTACTTGAATAATGAATATTTGTATCATAATATTTTATAAATATTTTATTCTCATTATAACAAAATATTGTATTATGTGATTGTATAAAATATGGTTGACTTAATATTTTTATAAAGTTTTCGAAAAAATATTTTTGAAAAATATATTACGATTAAAATGTTTTGTAAATGTTTTTTATAAAATATTTACAAAAATATGAACGTCTTGGCCAAAGAATATAACTACAATATTTCCTAATTATTTACGTAACTTTTTAAAATATTTTGACTGCTATATTATTTTCCTGAAAATATTTTTTTGCTGTGTGGGCCAACCAATAGTTCTTTGAAGATAAGAAAATAATATTGTTAGTAAATAGGTGGTACATTTTCATTTCAAACTTTCATTTTAGCTATAGGTAGTTAGTATTTTAAATTTAAGTAGGTACCTATTTGGTAACTGTTTAAATGGTTAGTATAATTTTTGATATTGTTTTAGTTTTAATCATTTTTTAATATCTACCTAAATAGCGCAGTTTTAATTTAAATTATGCTAAGAAATAGTGTTCGTGTTTATTGGGCCACTGAGTTTTCATGTTTTATTTAATAATTTTATTATCATACATGAAAAAATATGTTCACGTGATTCTTTACTATCAAAAATCAAAACCATTAATCGTGGGCGTTAATGTCTTATATAAAGGAACCGGGGGCCATATAGATCGAAGCCTCCTAACCTAACCAATAGATAAATTATAATAGGTTATTTTATTATTGGTAATTATTTTAATAGTTAAAAATAAATACGATATAATCAAATAATAATTATATACTCTAACGCTTTAAGAATGATAAATTTCCATCAGTAAGAAATCACCATTGATATATTAATATAATTTATAATATTATCCAATATGAGATATTTAATATTTATATTAATTATCTATATACCTACCTATATATGTAACTTTTATTATATAATATATTATATTAATATTATTAACTATTTTATACTAGTAGAAATGTAGAATGTAGGTAAGTTATAAAGTTATTTAATTTTTCTTACTATTCAAATTTGATACTTTATTGTAACAAACTGAAAATACATTACATTTTCATTTCAAACTTTCATTTTAGCTATAGTTAGTATTTTAAATTTTTTGGTGAATATTGTAAACCGTACCTATTGTACCTACTACCTACATTGCATTTAACGTGATTTCTAGAAAGATTTTGAAATTGAACGTCATATTATATAATAACCTATGTCTTGCCATTACATACCTATTATAAATTGTCATATGAGTTAAAGTACTAAATAGTACTAATTTATGTATTATTATAACAAAACAGTTAAACTATAAGTATTAGGTATACCTATCACTTGTACTGTTATACTATACGTTTGTCTGATACAATTATTTCGAACATTCATTATATTTTTTTAGTTAAGATCCATCACATTAATCTTGTTCTTATATTTTCTTATAATATTATAACTTAGATGGGTTTTTTTTTTATTAACTTATTGGTATGTTAATACAACAACGTATTAGGTGAAGGTATATTATAATATTAGGTTTGGTGTTAAATTACCAAATCCTTTGATTTTCTACTTCTTCCATCAGTCATCATCACAAATCCGTCTTCATCCAAGCGTCGTAATATTAAACTACGACAAGATACCTTTCCAGTGCTGAAACCCAAGACGAAAATAAATTATTATTGACGGTTGTTCATTATAAGACTAATTAATATATTTATAACAGCTAATCAGAAATTATTTTCAATCTCGATTAAAATTTTAAACTGAATTAACTAAAACTTATCTATTTTATTAGGTACGTTATGAAAATTTAGAATTATCTAGGTATTTCTAAGACTGTAAATGAATTATTATGTATTAAGCATAAATGCATAATATAGTAGGTATTAGACGTTTAGCTCGTAAATCCGTATTAATAATTTTTAGAATTTAAATAAGTAGATAGCAGATGCCAGATACTATATATTACAATTCTCTCTGTACGACTGTATACACAATAGATCTGTAGGTACTACACAATCATCAAAGTCTTGAAACAAAGTTTATTATATATTCTTAACTCGCACAAAACGCCCAGCTTGAAGTTAGTAACATGAGGATACCACTAATTAAAAAAGAAATGAAGCTGGTTAACATAATATGGACACTTACGTAATATATTTATAATAAAAACATGTAGGTACTTATCTATCGCCCGTGGTTATGGGAAAATATTTGTAGGTAGGTATGTTTAATAATATTATAATTTATGAAATTGTTGCATATTTTGACTGAGTGATTTAAAGACTATTTAATAATATGTAATATGCTTTATTCATTATTATGACTCATTTCTATTCAATTTTCAATTACACTCATTACACAACTGATAAAATTATAACTTTATTATTAAGTATCTAATTATATTATTGTACCTAATTTGTTTTGCTTTATATTTAGTTTTTGCAATAGTTTTTAAAAATAAATTGCTTTTGTTTTTAATATTCATATTATTATTTTCCATTGGTATTTTGAAAGATTCTAACCAAAACAGATATATAAATATTTAAATTTTAAAATGCCTTAACTTAATTTTTAAAGTCGTGCAATTTTAGAGTTTCAGTTGGAAGGGCAGTTATTGTTTGGTTTAGTAAATTTATGAATTTTTGTCACATCTGATTATAAAAAAAAACTGAATCCATAAAAAATTACTTAGTACTTTTTTTTTTAATTTTTTGAAAAATATAAATTTATTTTCCAACTTTATATATTATAACTGTGACTCAGTCAATTTTTTTAATGATAATGAGATATAATAGATGAATAAAAAATAAATTTTGAAAATTCCATATCTCAGAAAAAATGTAGAGATCGATCCCCAGTAATAGTGATTATTATTCCAAAAAACAAATTGTCGTGCAAGAAGATATTCTTTGACTATAGGTGCTACATTTAAATATGAATCTATACATTTCTGTAAAATTACTAAAATTCATATGATTGCAAAGTAGGTATTGAACATAAGGTAAATTTAATTTCCCAGTGCTACTGTGCTCATTTGTTTTGTAAAATAGCCAATTTCTAAAATTAACATTTTTAATTTTCGGTCCTACTGGAACAAACTTAACAAATCATATTTAAATCCATTTATTATAAGATCAAAACCAAAAACTTGTACATTAACTGCCAACGTTAAATTTTAGGTTAGGTTTACTTCATGTTATAGGTTGCGTTAGATGGGATAGTTGTTATAGTTATGTTTATGCCTTTTGGCAAATGTTTCGGTTTTTTATTGAATACAAATAGTAATGCATGCAAATTAATGATATAAATATATAATTATTACATCAATATGACAATAAACTATTTATTTTTAATGCACTAATAATAGTTATGCTACATACCTATAATGCAAGTATGTAAAGATTTTCAGAGATTTGTTCATAAAACAACAGTAATAACATCGCCCTGTGTCATACTATCCATCACACTATCACAGTATTTAATAATAATTCTTTACTCTGTACTAAAATATTATAGATAAGTGTTGTCACAATAACTAATATCAAAGCTGTTCGATAGTTTTACATACAGTTACAACACACCAGCAACCTAAGTTACAGTCATGTTTTAATACATTTTATATAATATATTCTGTTTTTTTAAATCTGTAGACTCTTAGACTAGGTGTACTGAATATAATATTTTTAAATTGGTATATTATGGCATCTTACTTAGAAACGGTGGCCAAGCTAAATGCTTTAGCAGAAGTCATGGATGCATTAGCTGCCATGTGTTCGCTGTACCATTTACTAAAAATGTCAATAGGATTTTTCGAAGATGTATTTATTTTATGCAGACCACTATGTTCATGAAAAGATTCGACCTGTGAACAAATATTTACAATAATAAAATGTAGGTACCATTATCCATTGAGTATAATATATACTGTACATTTATACAATATATTATATTCAATGGTTGTACCTACCTACGTAATTATCATATTACGTTTATGATTACAATATATAATATTATTATTCTTATTAATACAGGTATGAAACAAAGTTGGCTTCCTTATTTAGTATGGTTGTAACTTGTAAGTATATTATTTATTTTATTACATTTAGAAGAGTATGGATCATTTGTGTCTTGTATGATACATTTTAAAACAGATTCTTCATATTAAATTTATGTTTTGAATCCACTTAGGTCATAGACTTTAAAATTGATTAAATTGTGGAATTAATATTACATAGTTTATGAACTCTTAAATCCCGACAATTGTTGAATTGTATATCTAGCCAGTTTAATTTTTAGTTTTACAATTAAAATAGTTTTAGAGTAAAATATCTTATAAACTATAAAAGGTACAAGTTTTTTTTTATTTGTGTAACGTAATAATTAGTAGGTACATTTAGGCTTTAGCTACCTATGCAGGTTTAAACTGAAACAGAGTTTAAATGGTATTATTTAGCCATTTAGGATACAATTATAAAATAGCATATTAATCAATACAGGTACTAAAAATAACTAATGTTTTTCACGATCAAATAATATTATTATTTATTACCTATTTGAATTTTGTAGAATAAAATAAATATAAGGCCGTAAGGGTGCCAATATTTAGTACAAATCAAAAAAAATTTTTAATTGGGTACAGTGTACATTACGTAAATACAGCACAATATATATATATTATAATTTCAACACATCAGCTGTCAATAATCATGATTATTTACATTTATCGAACCAAATATTTAAAAAAAAAATGCATTATAGCATTATTTTAAATTAAATAAGTTATTGTCGGTTGTAACTGCTTCATTTTAATGAATCATCGACGATCGTACACTAAAACGATTGAGAATATACGAAAAATAAAATCAGTTGTCAAGGAAAAAAAATATTATTAATGAAGATGAATATTTTACCTGGTACCTAATACTTATAGTGATTACTGATTACTGAATATAGACGAGATCCATATTTAGTAAAATATTCGTTAAAGATCGTGACAGAAAGTTTTTACATTCATAATAGCTCTATGATGTATTCATCCTTTTTTTTCTTAAACCATTTATTTATATCTAAACAGTTACCTATATTATGTTATATATAATATATATTTGTTGATACATTATACTTAGTATTATATTCGAATTATATTCTAGTAATGCTACTGTACCTATAATATATTAATATTGTCATAAATATATTTAAAAATAAATGCCTATATACCTATATTAATTAATCATGCGTTTATGCTTGTTATATAATACGTAATATTATAAATGTATAAACAATTTACAATACGTCAATATTTATGTCGAGGTTTTATATAATATAAAATAAATATTAATACAAGGCAAAATAAAAGTTTATAGTGCATAATATAATATAGTTAATGTTGCGTGTATGTTAAAAAAACCACTTAATAATACCTACTTATTAGTTATTTATAGGTAGGTACTAGGTAGGTATATACAGGTAGTAATAGTTTTCCTTGTTTTATTATTGATATTTTATTATAGGTATTGTATACAGACTTTAAAGGATAAACATTTCAAATTTATTTTTAAGGAAACGCGTTTTTCCCTTTAATTGAATTAAGAAATTGATAATGTATAAGTATTATTATTGTACATTAAACTTAATACTTTAACCTTATTTATATTTAGCCCTTTAGGTACTATAATTTCTTTGTTTGACTTTTAATATTCCCAACAAATAACAACAGTCTACCAAAAAAATATCGATCGAGTTCAACGCCCATACTTAAATAAATCTAACTGCCTTACTGACCCAATTTATGAATTATGGCGATCGACAATAATAATTAATTAGACACTATATCGTTTGATATATATACTATTTTTAACATTTAACAACAAATGTTTACCAATGGCTGTATATTGTTATGTCCGATTTCAGCTTCCATGCTTAAAAATCGTGTTCACGGTTCACCAATACATTTTTAAAACTACGTTTTTCGAGCATAATCATATCAATGACACGATCATAAGAAAAAATTAACGGTTTTTTTACTTAGGTATATTAAGCAATATAATATTATTTGAACCGAAATAACAAAAAGACAAAAATTATATGTTTTATAACTATATGATTTAAAGACAACAATTTACCGATGAACTGTTTAATTACGAGTAAAATATTAAAATATAGGTACCTTATTATACCTACTAATATAGTAATATGAAATAAACTGAAAATACAACCGAGCGGTTAGATAGAAGAGTAGAAGACCAGCAAGAAGATACCATGACACGTATCCTAACCTAATACATTCTATGTTGAACGTGCAAGTGTTTTTTTCAGATGAAAACATATTAACCACCTATACCTATGGTATCTTATAATATATAATGTAACATTATATCATCTGAAGCTATACTGATAATTAACCATGCATAGTAGGTACGTTATAAAGGTATTATAATATATTTTATGTAATTATGTAAATATTTAACCATATACCTACGTCATAATAATTAATATACATATATTTTTAACGTAAAAGTATACTGTTATAATTAGTAATATTATATATACGCGTAGGTGGGTACATTTACATATAGAGATTAGAGATAATCTTCGAGGCATTTAAAATCGAAACATGGACAAGCTACATTAGTAGAAGACATATTTGAACAGTTATGCGTACTGAAAACATGACTGTTTCTTTGCTGATTTTTTCAAAAACTACTTAGGATTTGCTAAAGCTGCAGTCTGTTTAAACTTTTAAAGTATAGGTAGGTACTACGCAGATAGGTACTTCATATTCAAAAAAATTATTGTATACCGACGTCTAGTTCATTAACGCAGGAGGCCTTCAACTGGAAATTAAAACCAACAGAAATTTGGGAAGACCTAAATATTATGGGGGATTGATAAAATCCACGAAAGACTTTAGAATTTTGAAAATGGATGATAAAGATATACAGACAAATAGAGTGATGCGTGTGATCGTGATGCAATGGTAGCCATTATCACAGTGGAGGGCTTAAAATCCAAAGTAAGCACTTATTTCCAATAGATACATTCAATTGAATTTTATATAATATAGTACTGTACTATAATCATAATAGATACGATATACAAGGGACTATAGTATTACTGTAATCGACCTATTTTAAACAATGTTTTATGGTATATAGTTATTATTTCCTAAAAAAATATACCTACCTGGCTACCTATCTCACGCAAAAAATATCGAAGCATATTTTTTTATATCTTTGAAAACAATAAATATTTTTGATCATTCAAAAAAGTGAGTTATTATATTTATTAGGTATCTACTGTTTAATATATAGTTAATAATACATAAATAATAACTAAAACTTCAAATACTTAAATCAAATATCACGAACAAAATACAATTCTATAAACTAGGTAGGTACAAGTTATTTTCTTTTAACGACAAAATATAATATTTAGGAATGTTATGCACGAGACCTCACAAAACTTGCTATTATATTATAACGACTAATGACAGATAAAATAAATTATTAACAGTTTACTGTAATTACCTAAGTAGGTATATTTGTATTTATTGTGTATAATACATTTTGTCAATGGTAATTTTGTTTTTAATAATTATAGAAAAATATGTACCTAATGTATACCTAGTAACTACTTTTATAGTTGTATATTATAAGCCATTAAATTATCTTTAAATTTAAAAAAACACCCACTTAAAGTTATTCTGTCAACATATAATATTCAATATTCCACATTTTATCAGTTTGATATCTTACTTCGGCTTGTCGCAACGAAGAAAGGCTTCGGGTGTTTAGCGTTGAATTTGACGTGGCCAAACGGCCGACGAAAGAAGATGACGAAAGCAATGACTTCACATTCAACTAGAACGCATAAAAAAGCTTCTTGAAAAAATATGTAAGCAATTACATACATTTTGTAACATCTCATTAGTCATTAATAAATAATTGTTAACGCAGATCTGATTAATAATAATATAACCATGTTACCTACTTTATAGCTTACCATAGTGATGAAATTTATTTTTCTTGTATACAATCAAAGTATAGGTAGTCTTTAAAAAATTGTATTTATTTTAAGGCTTTATGGAAGTTAGAACGTCGAGACACGCCTTTATCGTCACTACGGTGGATACTCGAATGCGGTGGTATATAACTGTAATGAGCACCTGGTAAAATATCTAATCAATATACTTTATGTATCTAATTGAATTAAAAAATCTAGTTCAATATTCCAAATAAAAATATGTGCGACACGGTAGATTGTATTCCTGTATACCACCACAGTTTGTTTGGCTTCTCCAGTAAAAAATATATATTATTATGTAATTTATTCCATGTTACGTTAGAAGGCTATTGTGTTTTTACTTCTTTAAAGCCTATATAATCGCGAACGTCGAAATCGGTATGTCATGCATTAAGATCAACCGTAAATATGATACCTATATTATATGTTGGTACCTACCTACATAATGCGTACACACCCGCGCGTCTATTATTTCCGCAACTCAACAATTTTTATTAAACTCATGCATTGATATTAGTTAAATCTACATTTTACATATTAAACAATTTCGATTTATTATATAACTGTTATTACTTATTAGGTTCAAAATTATTGTGCTGTATTTTATAATATTAATTTATTAATAATGCACTCGACAATTTGCTATGTATATGACATATGTGCAGTGTTTTGCACAGGTAACTTTACAATTATCTAGATAAAGTAACAGATAATTGAATACAAAATGTATCGAAATAAAAGATAAGATAACATCCTTTTTATCTAGATAAAAAACAGATAATTATATACCTACAGTCTTTTTAGGTTTTTTCAAGACTTTAGAAATTAAATTATAATACGCATATTTATAATTTTTTAGTTAATATTATTTTACATCAAATTACAGTATAGATTAAAAGAATAAATTTGGTTAAAAATAGGAACGTTTAACGCATATTATACATTTTAAACCATTTAGTCACTTAATTTTGTTGACAAAAATTAATTCATTGCAAAAAAATATAATAATCAATAATCAATGAAGATGATTAAATCTAAAAAAAGACAATTTATTTTGTTTGGTTTTAAACATACTAATATTCAAAATTATTAGGCAGTTCGGAGAGTTTCCTGTGAACTAATAATTATTGTGGCATGCGTTGTTTTAAATTTCAAATTAGTATTAAAAGCAGAGCTTGCATTTGAAAAATTCCGTTTTATGTTATTTACAATTAAAACGTTATACAAGTTTTGGGTTTATCGTTATTTATAATAATGTTATTAAATATTAGGTACCTGTTAAATTTAAAAATAATAACTAACGCGGGTAGGTTATGGCCCGGACACAGAATATAATATAATCAGTTCTTGGATTCTTAGATTCTTAGATTGTTTGCATGAAATAAATGTTTCTACGAAACCAATACACCTTTTAAATAAATAAATTTTAAAATATTTCGTTTTGTGTTATTTTTCGTTCAACGATAAGAATGCTATAATTTACGTTTTGCGTTATTTTTTGTTTAATGATATATAATATATTTTGTTAGTCATTATGTTTTGTTTTGCGGTATTTATAATTATTTATTATCACTTTCCGTTTAATAACGTTTACAAATTTCAATCGTTTTTTGTCAAATATGACGTTATAATCATAACGTTATTATAAAGTTTGCAAGCCCTGATTAAAAGTTATAGAAAAATAGGAAAAATCAAGTGAAATTAATAAAAAATATTATCTATTTATCTGCAGATAATCAAATAACAGTTTTATTTATCTAGATAAGATAAAAAAATAATGCATATTTGCTATATATGTATAACACAATATTATGGCCCAAACAAACATCTTTCTACAATATGTTTGTAGTAGGTATAGGTATTATTATTAATATAGATAGCAGTACTGTAATATAGATAAGTACTCTACAGTCCATTTAAATGTAGAATGATAGGTATAATTATATTAAAACTAGCAAACCAACAACGGCGACACGCACACTCCAGAACATCAAGGAGAAGACGCGACAAACGAGTTAGAAGCCGGCCGACTATCAATCCGGGCCGAGAATCACCAGAACGAGAAGACAAGACCGGCGGACAGCGAAGCCGGGTCGAGAACCCACAATGCAAACAGCAGGCCTTCAGCCAAAATGTATCTTATCTGATAACATGTAAAACTAATTTAAATGTGCGCCCTTAGAGGACCCAAAAAATAGGTGTAAAACATTTATACATAAATTCTATATCATTGTAAGTATAATAAACGATGGCGGCGTCGCGGTAGTAATGCGAAAGCAGTTCCCGCGGCACCGTCGGTTATAAACAGAAAAAAAAAAAAGGTATAATTATATTATATTATATTACAATGTATTATATTGGCTCATTATTGTAGTAATATTGTAGGTAATTTATTATTGTGTATTTCAGTATTTATGTGTGAACAAATCATAAATGTTCAGTAAAAATAATTAAAATAAAACTGTTAATATACCTAAAAATAATAATATATAGACACTATAGGTATAGTGTTGTACCTATATATATTTTATTTTTATTACTGAAAAGTAATAAATAATAATAATATAGTCCATATTCAGGTACATAGTAGTATATAGACGTATACTGTATAAACTTCAAACACAATTGCATAACGAATAATTAAACTTATATTAAACAATAACATTGAGATTCAAATAATAAGTTATCATTGGATTTTTCGATGTTAAAATAACAAAGTATGAAACACGTGAGTTAGTCATCTATATTAATTAAATAACCCATTTCCTAATACCTACCTACCAATATAATATGTACGTATAGGTATAGGTAATTTAATTGAATAAAAAATGTATCGAAATAAAAGATAAGGTAACCTCCTTTTTATCTAGATAAAAAAACAGATAATTATATACAGTCTTTTTAGGTTTTTTCAAGACTTTAGAAAATAAATTATAATACGCATATTTATAATTTTTTAGTTAATATTATTTTACATCAAATTACAATATAGATTAAAAGAATAAATTTGGATAAAAAAAAGGAACATTTAACGCATATTATACATTTTAAACCATTTAGTCACTTAATTTTGCTGACAAAAATTAATTCATTGCAAACAAATATAATAATTAATAATCAATGAAGATGATTAAATCTAAAAAAAAAGACAATTTATTTTGTTTTGTTTTCAAACATACTAATATTTAAAATTATTAGGCAGTTCGGATGAGTTCCCTGTGAACTAATAATTATTGTGGCATGCGTTGTTTTAAATTTCAAATTAGTATTAAAAGCAGAGCTTGCATTTGAAAAATTCCGTTTTATGTTATTTACAATTAAAACGTTATACAAGTTTTGGGTTTATCGTTATTTATAATAATGTTATTAAATATTAGGTACCTGTTAAATTTAAAAATAATAACTAACGCGGGTAGGTTATGGCCCGGACACAGAATATAATATAATCAGTTCTTGGATTCTTAGATTCTTAGATTGTTCGCATGAAATAAATGTTTCTACAAAACCAATACACCTTTTAAATATATAAATTTTAAAATATTTCGTTTTGTGTTATTTTTCGTTCAACGATAAGTATGCTATAATTTACGTTTTGCGTTATTTTTCGTTTAATGATATATAATATATTTTGTTAGTCATTATGTTTTGTTTTGCGGTATTTATAATTATTTATTATCACTTTCCGTTTAATAACGTTTACAAATTTCAATCGTCTTTTGTCAAATATGACGTTATAATCATAACGTTATTAAAAAGTTTGCAAGCCCTGATTAAAAGTTATAGAAAAATAGGAAAAATCAAGTGAAATTAATAAAAAATATTATCTAATTATCTGCAGATAATCAAATAACAGTTTTATTTATCTAGATAAGATAAAAAGATAATGCATATTTGCTATATATGTATAACACAATATTATGGCCCAAACAAACATCTTTCTACAATATGTTTGTAGTAGGCATAGGTATTATTATTAATATAGATAGCAGTACTGTAATATAGATAAGTACTCTACAGTCCACTTAAATGTATAATGATAGGTATAATTACATTATATTATATTACAATGTATTATATTGGCTCATTATTGTAGTAATATTGTAGGTAATTTATTATTGTGTATTTCAGCTAGTATTTATGTGTGAACAAATCATAAATGTTCAGTAAAAATAATTAAAATAAAACTGTTAATATACCTAAAAATAATAATCTATAGTCACTATAGGTATAGTGTTGTACCTATATACATTTTATTTTTATTACTGAAAAGTAATAAATAATAATAATATAGTCCATATACAGGTACATAGTAGTATATAAACTTCAAACACAATTGTATAACGAATAATTAAACTTATATTAAACAATAACATTGAGATTCAAATAATAAGTATTCATTGGATTTTTCGATGTTAAAATAACAAAGTATGAAACATGTGGGTTCGTCATCTATATTAATTAAATAACCCATTTCTTAATACCTACCTACCAATATAATATGTACGTATCGGTATAGGTAATTATCCATTAATTCCCGATAAGCTTCGTGTATTATCTATACGCATAGGTAGATGGCATGTCAAATACGTGTTTTCTAGATTTACCAAGTGCAAAACTGGAATTAAAATATTAACTGTCCATGTTTTAATTTCATAGGAATTTATTACATTTTTGTTCATTAAACTTATATAATAATAATGAAAATATTGTTCAGGTCCTATATCTATATAAGCCACTGCTGTTACGCTAGTTCACCTGTGTGGCTATGTCTTATTATATTAAGTAGGTATCTATATACATTAAAATTAAAAACAATAATACCTAGGTACTATACTACTATCTAACTATTCTAACTTATTAAAGTACAATAAATCGATATTTTTAATTTCTTATTAATATTTAATTTTTAATTCTATAATGAATATATGAGTAGGTAAGTATAATAATTAGTACCCCAGTAAGAAATTTAAATAACGTTAGTATACCAGGACCTAAGTTATTTAAATGAACTTCGATGAAGATTATACTTTTGTCAAAGATCGATGGTTTTTAAATAACATTCTCGATCTCAGATTTGATTATAATATGTGAATATGAATTTGCAATAATGGTCATTGGTACTTATTATAATTACCCAACAGTTTAAAGACACTTAACTTATAATTTATAGTAATAATTAAAATATGAAGAATGATATATGTATATAGGTAGGGTATAGGTACTAATAATTTCAGGAGCAAGAGAATATAACTACTATGTCTACAATCAATCTAAACAATCTACAAAAGCACTCGTATAAATCAGGGGCGGATTTGAAGGACAATTTTGGTATAGTAGCTATTTGTTAAAAACTTTTAACATTTTTAAAATTCGTCCAAAAACTAGTTTTGATTAAAATTTGTCTTATTACATACTCGGATTATGTGGCCATTGCCGCCGTCGTGGTCAGTCTAGACCTGGTACTTGGTATAAATAATATACATAAAAAGGGAATTAAATTGGAATAAACGCTTTTAAAATCGATAGGCTTTTACTAGCAGATACCGTGTAACAGCTAACCTACGGACACGATGTAAGGAAGACGTGGCTCAAGTTGTTTTGTTTGTCTATAAACTTACGTTAGTTTGATGTAAGTTGAGGCGCCTAATGCATTTTTGGGTGTGCCGTGGCGTGTAGTTATAAATTATAATATTATACTGACGGAAAATCCATAGAATCTACGTTTCGTGTCTATATAATAATACCTACCTAATTATCGGCAGTACATTAGCAATGGTCTTATTATTACTTGAAATTATAATTTGTTGGTTATTTTTATATTACGATTCGCAGATGAGAATTGGATAACATTATAGTGGAGAGAGGGTAACATTATAAAATAATTAATTATACCTAGGTACCTAAAAAAAATGTGCACGCTTATTTTCTTAAAAAACATTTATACAATTGCTATATTGTATAACCTAACTGCAGGTATAACCATACTTAAAGTGTTTGGTTTAATAGGTACGTAATAGGAAATAGTCAATATAGATAGTATATAGGTACAGACTACAGAGTGATTCACCAAACTCATACCCATTTTTTCCTTTAATAATAATTTATCTATACATATTCTGATTTTTGGAATTTTTAAGTAGGTATACCTACTATACATTTTAAATTATTTAGATTAATCTAATCAAATTTGTATACAATTTAAGAAGTATCTAATAAATCATATACTTGGGTGAATAGATAAAAAAACTAATTTGTTTCAAATATGAGAACCAATACCATTGGAATATTTAGATCAGGGGCGTAATTTGCGGTACGCAGAGTATACATTTGTATACTTAAAATTCCGTACTATATTTTTTGGCCTGCTAGGAACAGCCGAATCTAATACTTAAGGCAGTGTTACAATAGTTAAGAGCCCAAAGCAAATTAATTAATTAATTAGTGAGTGCAAGGATGGCTTTTTGAATAATTAATATTTTATACTATTAAAACTTTCCCCTTTCTTTATCAAGAGTAACTTGAACCAAAGCGTTATGTCGTCTAACCTCCTATTAATTGAGTCAATTAACCATTAATAATGTATATTATATCAACCATAATATATGATCCATAAAAATGTTTTTAAATATCAATAGATGTAAATAATATCGCCTCTACTAAATGTATAAACAAAGGAATTGTCCGTGTATTATATGTTTTTGAAACTATATTAGAAACTAATATTACAGTGATCGTCAATTGCTTCCGATTTTCTTAGACTATCTGAATTATATAGGTAAGTAGTATTTATTCTTTTGCACCGGATGATTTATCACAAATTTCAAAGTTATACATATTTTACGCCGTCAAATGTGTAGCAAAAAGTAGGCCATACTATCGATATTTTATTTAATTCAAATAATAAAATAGTAGGTACAAAATAGTGATTAATACAAATACAAATAAAAAAAAAATTAAATATTTTGTACTTACTAGACATAGAATATACAATATAATACATAGGTACATTTATGTGTTGAAAATTCGTCTTGCTAAATTGTTGAAACTTGATTTGATCGATTTCTTTGATTGATTGCATCTATAATAAATAGGCAAAAACAAACCATTAAGTGTTGAACACATTTAAATGATAAAATAATATACATTGAGATGAATATTTTCATATGCCGGTTCCATTTTGTGTAATTGTAACTGTTATTAGGTATACCTTGACATTTTATCTTCGACGTTTGTTTTTGTTATTTTCCTTTTGAATATAAGTACCTACTATATTAACTTTAATATAATATGTTTGGACTTGGATAATTTTATTGCAGTAGATACGCTAAAAGTATATTGTTATGTAGTGATTGCACAAACGAGATGTGTATGCCAACGGGTAATATCTATTATATATACCGTGTATAAACGTGACACACACACTAATGATAACTTACTTACCTATTACGCAAACATTTAGAAAATTGCTTTCATTTAACTACTTGAAAACAGTCGGTATCGAACTCATCATCTCTACTCAAAATAACCAATTCTTCAAAAAGAGAGTGTCCTAAAGGCATACATACCGAAGATTTGGTTGTATCCTATAATAATTTTAAGGCGCAGATGTCTGCAGATACCATTGAGAAAATCTAATTATTTGCTCATTTATTTTGGGTCGAATGAGGGTATATGATCTGGTATTATTTATTGAGCGGTGGAACCGTAGACAAGAATACTAAAATACTGGGTGGAACTGTGGAAGACATAAGCACCAAAATGAGATAAGAAAAAAAGTCGTATCGTACTAAAGCGCCAAAATCGTATCGTACGAATGCGCCAAAATCCTAGGTACCTACCTACTTGTGTGCTACGGTTATCAAATAACAGATATTAAATTTAGAACTATATCGTTTAAAAACTACAAACGTTTAATCCTAATCGACAAATTTATTATCTGATTACAATGGATTGTCATATGACATAGTGCGTGTGAGCAATTAACCGATTTATTACATTTATATTAATTAGGTACTTGTATACATATTATAGACATATACTCTATATATACCCGTTAATTATTATGTGCATATCTGCCTATTATCTACGCATTAATTTATACATTATAGGTAGGTACCTACATCATAAAATAACGGGTGATTCTTTTATCAATGAGAACACTTATTATTTCAGAAATATTAAATAAATAATATTATTTTATATTAACAAATAATTCAACTGATAAGGTACACGGATGCTTTGAATTTAACGGCAATATGCGATGTAATATTTTGGGAACATCAAATAATGAATAAGTAAGTAAATAACTGTTTATTCTTAATAATGAGAAGTAATTACTAAGTAATTATTACTCTTGTATAACTTTTAATGGCTAGTCTTGTTAGGTTTCAATTAATGCTACTTTGGTAGAGTTTATCCTTTTTTTAAGAATAATAGACACATTAAATTAAAACATTACTCTATTTGGGGTAAGACGGATAAAATACAATGGGGCAAGATAAACCATGTCCTAAAATAAAATGTTTGTTCGAAATGTATTTTAATTAATACAAATTATACAAAAATAAAATAATATATTGGGGATAATAGTATTACACAGTATTTTTTACTATAAATAAATTAGTTGAAATATCAGACTTATTTTGCTTTTGTGATGTTATAACAATAATATGATGTGGTCATTTAAACTTGTGAAAACTGCAAATTTTTACTTGAACAAGATTTTGACAGGTAGGCTGTTTAGTTCTCAAGTTACAGAGATTTTGTTAATTCAATAGCAAATTAGGCTTAGTCACTAAACTTAACAAGTTTGTTTATCAATGAAATATAGGTACAATGATGAAGAATGGCGAATAAGATAAAAATTTGGTTTCAGAACTTCTAACTTATGGTAGGTATTTCAAGAAATTACCTTTTAATGGATGATTAATTTACTTATTTTCTTATTCAGTTTTTACTGTTTAGTATTAGAACAAATTAATAAAATATGTAAAAAAGAACAAATTGTATTACGCATGAATTTTTTTTATTTTGTGTATTACCTATTACAGGTAAATATAATATGTATTATTGTATTTTGTATATTCGACCAACAAAGTCTTATCATCAATAGTATATAATAGTAATCTTATAATTAAATTATTTAGTGTACATTTTTAATCAACTTTAAGCAAATCATACACTTTACTTCTTAATGAGACAACCAATTAGGTACTTCTATGAAAAACTATAGATTACAAATTAAAAATATAGAATTATAGGTAGTAATTTTAAATAATATCACTACACACCTATTTTATTTTATAGTTTAAAATGTATAACACATAAGTAAAATTATTAAAACTCATCACATAATATTATTAACATATTAATAATATGTAACATATAAAAAAGGAATGACAATAATACAATGATAAAAATAATATGTTTCCTAATAATAATAGGTAACACATATTCAATTAGTCTATGAAATCTGATGTGCAAGTGTTTAAAACATTATATATTTATATTATAATGATCAGGTACTTTGCACATATTGTTTTCTTATAGATAAATGTTATACAGACTTTTGATTACAAGGTATTTGTATAAATATAATAACAATCTAGTGTTGAACTTATTAAACCAAATTATAATAATTTGTTTTAATTAACAAAAACTTAATTTCGATCATGTTATTTTCATAAAAATGTTTTATAATAAATGGGTAACAAAATTATGAAATAGATTTTTTTGATTAAGTTATACAGCTGAAGTTTTTAACAATAGTCGTATTGCAGAATAATTATTAATTTTTCATTTCTTTTCTTAAATAACATGGAGTTTTGCAATTGTTTTAAACTTATAGTAGAAGAGCAGAAAATTATTGCATATTGTTTCATATTAATATTTGCAGTCCTTATTTTTTTAACTAAAATAATTATTATTAATAATAAACAAGTATTCAAACTAATTTTCTAAAGTTAAAACGATCAGAAAACTTGGAAATAATATTTTTAATTAAAATGTAGGTCATTAAAAGTTGAAAACTTTAATTTTAGCATACTGAGTTATGTTAAACAAGAAATGAACACAAAATCAGTTGTTTTTAACAGTAAATTAATATTTATAATTGCTGTTATAATATACAATATAATATTTTATATTAGGTATATTAAATACTAATATTATATATAATAAAAAACTAAAAATAAATAAATATTTTAGTTAATAATTGGAAAAAATGTATGCTCAATTATGTAAGAATTTAAAGAATAGTCAATGTAAGAAGCCTAAGTTAATTATTTGAAGTTTGTTATCAATTATCATTTATTATACTCCATACAATTATCCTGGTATCAATTTTACATGGTTAGGTTTATAATAATATAATACACAAATAAACATTTAAAAATATAGTTTGATGTATTTAAAATCATAAAAAAAAAAAATTAATATTTCAAAATAATTAGTCTTCTATGTTTAAAAAAATCATACTGTTTATACTGATCATTTACATATGCGACATGCATGTACAAACAATATGCACATGTAATGTTTAAGTATGAATTTAATATAATTTGGTTTATGAATATATTTGTTATAAATCAGTATAAGTTATGATTTAATTATTTATTTAAAGATAACATATTGTTCAAAGATTAATTTCTTACATAATATATAAAAGTTTACTTAAAAGTTAAGGTTAATATTTAGTCTTCGGTATAGGTGTCATTATTGTGTAAAAGATTTTGTTTTTCCGGAGAAGGAGTTCTGTAACAAAAAAAAAGGTTTATTAAAAACTCAAAATAGTATTAATAAACAATTTCTGGTAGAAAATAAAAAGGGTTCTTTACTTGTTTGATTCAAGTTGATTTCTTTGTTTAATACTCATATTTAATATTCCATTACTCATTGAATCCCATGTCCACAAAATAGCCGTCAGCAACAAAGCAGCTAAAATTATATAGGTTAATTAGAAATAGAAAAAATTACAAATAACTGTTTTATTTAAATTAGGTAGCACAAATATTTAAAACCGTAATAAGGGAATCATCACATAATTATTTGAAATAATTGTATCTATAACAAAATAAGTTTAATGGATAAATTAAATAATTAAAATGTAAGGGAAAAAACATATTATTAATTGAAGTCTATATTATTAACTTGAAATATATAAATATTAATTATTTAAATTAATCTGTTTTTCTTCCATTTAAAAAAATAGAATGTAAGATTTTTAATGTGTATAGAAATTTAAAATTAAGAAGATAAATATGTTTTAAAATGAATAAGTTATCTTCAATTTTTATAATTAACCACTGGGAACTTATAAAATATAAATATGTCTATAATTTACTAACTCAAATGTATTAGGAAACATTTAAGACAAAAACAACACACATAATTATTTATTGCGTAGTTATGTTAAACTAAACTATACAAATAAATACTTAATTAGTAAAAGATAAATTTTACAATGTTATATTCTATGACTAATAAAAATAATATTTACCAGATAATAAAAGACAGAAAAATAATTCCACCATATAGTAACCATCTGAATCAACTATTATACCACTTAACAAAGCAACAACAGCAAGACCAAGATTTTCAACGGATTGTGCTCTATACAATCATAAAAATAAAATGAGAAATCAATATACTGTCATATTTGTTATCACATATCATTGACTAAAACAGAATTAATTTTTCCTCAATAATATAATCAATGGTTCATCATGATTGAAATTGAAAAACATTGTTTGTATATTTTATTATTTTACACCAGCGATTCCCAAAACCTAAATTAGGGGTCACGACTCTAAGAGGTTTTTTATGAAGGGCCGTGATAGTGCATAATTCACATGTTATTTCAGCATGATTTTTGTAAAAAAAATATTATCCTTTTTTAATTGAATAGCAAAAAATACCGTGGAAGAAAATTATCATGAAAATTATAAATAATTGTTATAGATACTCGTAATTTCTATTTTTTATTATTTCATACTATATTTTATTGTTAAAAAAATATCCGAATTTTATGTTTTTTAATTATTGTGATTATTTTAAAGGATGATAAAAATTGAATTAAAAATATTAGTCCCCTCATATTAAGTTAGGAACCACTGTTTTACACAATATATTAGATTTAGATTTTGCTTTGAGTTTAAAATTAAATTAACATCTGAATAAAAAATCTTAAATGAATAACAAAAAAATTGAATTTATATCTAAGCGGTATTAACGATATACAATGATTTGGTTATATGTTTAATTCAAACATATACATTTATTTTCATTTTATGACTGTCCCATTTTTATCTTTTTAATAAATAGGCAAGATAATAAACTAGCATAAGTACAACATTATAATACACAAAACACTTGCATGCCATATGCTGTTCCCATTTGATGTTCAGGAATAACCATTGCAATCAGAGGCCATAATGCACTTGCCAACATTGAGTAAGACAATCCCATTGTGAACTATAAGAAATTTCAAATATAATTATCTTAATACATATACTCTGTTCAGGTTAAGAAACGTAATCAGCGGCAATACTACACTGCTGATAATTATATACAGATAATTTAATGGGCGGGGATGACAAACAGAAAAACTGGTTTCCGGCAACTACGTTTCTTAACTTGAACAGAGTATATTTTGTGTTTAAAATGTGAGTTAAATTATCTTACCATGGCAATATAAGGGTTCACAAATGTAAATGCCAAGAACATATGTGAAACCAAGGTACCAAGAATTGATAAGAATACCCAAAATAGGTTTCTTCCAGTTTTATCAATGACTAAACCAAGTCCTGGTGCACATATAGATGATATGATGTAAATAATGCCATTAATCAAATTGGCTGAATCGGGTGAAAAGTTATACTTTTTTTCAAAGAATACTCTGAAAAATAAACATTTACAATAATAAATCTAATCAAAATAATTATTAGATAATTTAATGTGTTACTTAAAAATAACAAGATTTCTTTAGTTGAACAAAATTAAATCTAAACCCTAAGTTAAATCGTTTTATTAAGAAATTTATTCAAAAGTACACAGCAAGGAAATTTGGTTAATATTGATTCAGAAATAATTTTTTAAATGTAGTAATTTAAACTACAATTAGTAGTGAGTGTAATTATTTAAAAGTTAATTAAGACATATTATGCACAATTATTTCAAATTAAAGAAATAACATATTGAAATAAATGACTCAATATCAATGATTTAACTTATGTTAAGTAGTATTTTATAAATCATAATATTATTGCTGATAAATATAATAATACAATCATCTTACTTTCCTAATGCAACAAATGGAAAAATTGATGTATAATAGAAAACAATAATGAATGTAACTAGCCAAAAGACTTTTGGAAAGTATCGCACATCAGACATTTTTACGACTTCAGTAGCATCAGGTGTTTTTCGGTGTAGTAGTTTTTCGGCTCTTTTATCTTGCCAAGCAAGTAATAAGGCACTTACCAATGATAAGACACAGGTTAAACTTGCTAATGAAAATAATATAAATTAATAGATTTCTGTAAAATTATGATTTTTATTAAATACATACCAACTAACAAAGCAATTGATAAACTTTGATAGTTAGGGACATTTATTTGATTTTTTATATATCGATATAATGGTTCCATAATTATGAAATTCACTGTTGAACCAACTCTGGCAAAACTTATTTGAAATCCAAACACCATATTAAGTTCTTTTCCTTTAAACCACAATACTGCATAGTTATTTTGAGCAACAGCCAATGACTCTCCACCAATTCTGTGTTAAAACATATTTTTAATTTTTATAATAATCTTGTAGGAACCTGTTAATTTTAATTTGAAATTAAAATACCAATGTTCGACATGCATGATATAATACTTATAGGAGACGGTAACAAAAATTATATAGTTTAATCATAACACTGACCAAATTGTAGTGCATTTAATTAAAATATACATTATACCAATTGGCACCATTCAGCATATACAAAGTGAGCGCAGTGAATATGTTGGTTATAAAAAAATACAAAAAATTAATTTAAATGTTATTCAAAATTGAGTATGACAATTTTTAGTTTATAACTAAAATAAAAGATTTGGTAAATTTATGGTCAATAAAATTATTAAACTATATCTATAATTAAGCATAAAAATATAAATTATTTATTTTAACTTTGTTTTATAGCATGTTTAAATATATACATTAATTTAATTTATAAAAAAGAAAGCTCAAACTAAATTATAATGTAATTTGTATAATACTAAATTTAACCTTCTTATTAGATGTATTTCTAAAATACACATAATAATATAGTTTATGCATGCTTAATATAAAGTTATTTTAATGTATTCAATTAGTTTTTTGTTAAAAAAAGACAAAGCTTACTTAAATTATATTATCCAACTATCATAATATAATACTAAGGGGGACGGAGTGGCCGAGCGGACTAAGGCGTCGGTTGCAACGTGCACCGACACCGGTTAAACCTCGTCCGCGGCGGCATTTTTCTTTGGTAAAGTCACGGTGTCCGGAAAACAAGTTCTGCCATCCCCCACCCAGGCATGGCAGATACCTACGGGTCCCTACTCAAAAATCTGCCAAAATATCAAACGCACGTGTTTACCTACAGCACACTCCCCACTCCCCCACAGTAAAAAATCCACCCAATAGCCTAAGTTGCCGCGGGTAAGTAAAAAAAAATATATATGATACCAAATTATAATTACCCAAATATCAGACGGCCAAGTATCATAATCCAGAGGGCGTTCAAATATGCTCCAGCAGCAAATACTATTTGACCAAGAACAACCAATAATGCGTAGATGACAGTACCTAATCGTATTCCAAAAACACTAAAACCATTTTTTTGTAAGATTAATTAATTATTTTTAAATTAATTTATCAATTTATAAATGTATGAGAAATCAATGCAACTAAAATTTATCAAAATAAACAATGTTTATAACTTTAAAATATTGTCATTAGAATATAATATGTAGATAATCTTATAAGTTAATCAATTTTAATTTAACCTTAATATTTTCACTACAGAAGTTTTATTATAAAAAAATATAAAATGCACATTTTACTATAAAAACATTAATAAAATAATAACAAGAATTTTTTGTTAATTAAATTTATATATATATCACATATTTGAATAAATATAATTTATGTAAATACTGAAAAATGAAAAAAAAATAATATTTTCTTTTTGTAAATGACCGATGTCATTATAGTGTAAATCCCAAGATATATATTGGTTGTAAATGAATCAACATCAAGCATATTACAGAATAATAAACTTAAAACCTGTCAATCAAAAATCCACCAATGAAACACATTATAACATTCGGCCATGAATACCACGAATACAGATAGACAAATTGAGAAGTTGTTAAGTTCATGTCTTGAATAAAATTATCTTGTAATGCTCCAGGATTATCAAAACAAAAATATGAACCTAAAAATAATAAATATAATTTTTAATATTTTTCAAACTTACTACCGCTTATTACTATGAATAAAACTAAATAAATTTTTACCAAATCCAATTAAACACATCAAAAATAATGCTATAAGTCGTTGAAAAATATGACTTGGATGTGTCCAAGTTACTTTACAATCGTCTTCATTGTTTTCTGTTATATCAGACGACGATGTTGGGTGACTTTCCTCCATTTTTAAATTGTTGAAACTGAGTAACTGGAAATATTAAAATGTTTTATTTTATTTTTTTAATCGTCAATTAATTAAATAATTAAATTTACATATATTTAAAAATTATAAAAAAAGCTACCTTAGTTCTTAGTTAATGACTAACACAATGCCCGCATTTTGAGTTGTTTCTGTCATACAAACATCTCAAATTTGTGAAAAATTTAAATCTTGTGTAGTTAGTCTAAATGTTACAATTAATTGACAACATTTTAAATTTAAAGGTAAGAATATTATTAGTGTTATTTTGATAGCTTTTTTTTCGTATTTTATTTTGCATACTTATAAGTAACTTACTTTAAAGTTAAAATATTAACAAAAAAAATACAACAAAGCAACACAGATAATATTCTTATCTAAAATTTGTATGGTCAATATTGTCAATATTGCAATATTAAAATTAACAATACAAAATGGATTTTGATAAACACAAATTTCCAATGTTATACATTTGTTAGATAAAAACCAACACAATATTCAGATGTAATTTCTTATTGAGATTTGAGATGATTCAGCAAGATAACAATTACCTAATATGATCGATTTCTTACAAACTAAATCCTCATTTTATTAAAATAGTGATTACGTTAACAGTGGAGAGACAAGAATTTGGTGACCACAATGAAAAGGATTTTTTGGATCTATTAGTAAATATTTTATTTTTTTTTGTATATACTCCATTTTCTAAAAATGAATCTTAACAAAATTGTTTTTACTTCACTCGATCATAACTTACATTGTGCACTTTAATTTCACTAAGAATTAAAAGATTATCATGTATCAAAATAATTTGTATTGTTTATTTTTTAAATTAGGTATAGTATTGATAGGTAAATCTTAATTTGTTAAAATATAATCTAATCAAGTATACAAATCTTTTATTTTTTAGTAAAATAAATGCTTTGATGTTTATATGGGTATTTAAAAATGCAATTAGTTTTATCATGTTAAGTCATTGATATTTTTATGTTGTGTAGTTTGTAGTTATTAGCAGTTTTATGTACCTAATATTATGAGCAATGTAATGTTTAGAGATTTATAGTACCTAATATTAATTATTTTTATTATTATTATTAATGATTAGTTACTCTAATATGGACATATTCAATTTTTTTTAATAAATACAAATTTAAACAGAATAAAAAATTCTATAACATTATTTTAGATCCATACATTTATTTATTCTCATTCTCATTTTGCAGTAGGAAGCACAAAACATAGGGCCTCCTCTGAACCGGTGTTAGGCTTCATCATCTGCCCCAGTAGTTGTGCCGCTATACGTTATGTGGATGCAATACACGTTATAATTAAACACACCCATTATATTATATATTCTGTGATATATAATACAATGAACAAATATTATTAATATACCTAAATTTAATTATTATTAAATTCTAATACCTATTATCTACTTTGGATAATATTTGTTATTTTAGTAATTGTTATTCTGTCAGCATATTAGTTATTGTAGTTTTTGATGGGGAATAGAAATGGGTAAGTAGTTGTAATTTAATATTATGCACTATTATTAAATGATTAAACAATTATCTATTATGAACGTTTTGCTAAAACATATTGTTAGGTAGACCATATTTCATTGTCTTCAACAAATTGTTGCCTATTTAAGCAGTGGCAAAAATTTACAACCTAATTTATTAATAGGTATTTAACATATTAAGTTCTTAAACAATGAATACTAAATCTGTATATACCTAACAATTAAATGGTAACTTTGGAAATGTAAAAGATGCAAAAGAAATGCAAAATAATGTTTTTGTGATTACCTACATTTTTGATATTTGAAAATTGAAACAGTAAGTTTATGCAACAAAAGCCTGAAGGTATCTTACCTTTCTTGATATTTAAAAAATTAAGGTACATACTTAAGTATATAAGGTAACAACGAAATAATAGACCCTTTTTTTTATAATAGGAACAACATACTAAGCTATAACTTACCTTTTTTTTAGCTTACAAAAATACCATCATAAATATTATAGCGATAAAAAAAAAAAAACTTATAATACATTTAATTTATTCTCAACTTAAAAATATTTATTTTTTTTTATGTTAGTATGGCTAGCAATATTTTAACCATTTAACTTGTTAATGTAGGTATAGGTAAATTATAAATAAAGACTCGACTATAAAAATATATTAGAATAAAAACAACTGTTATGCAAAACATTATAAAGAGCAACCTCACACACCGTTGATGGGCATAAGCAATAACATTAAACACAACATAAATTGACCAACCTTTTTCGTTGCAATATGTACTTTAGACCATCCAATTGGCCATAATAATACAATAAATTGATTAAAAAAATGTCGACGATTTTTCGGCCATTTACTGTGCGCACAGAAGGATCAAATGGTGTTGTATCGAGCGGGGGTGGTGTACAGTGGAAAATAATGGATGTCCAATAATAATAATAATAATGTTTGTGCTACGTAACGCGACAACGGGGGAGTTTTAAACTAATAAATAAAAGGCCTTTGTTGTACCATTGTCTATCAGCGTGAATGTTTAGAACACCATAGGGGACAAAAAGAAAATACAAGACACGACCGTATGTATAATAATATTATTATTATTATTATTTATTATGCTTATGCACATTTCGTATCACAAAAGGCATTATCAGTGAAGGTTTTCCTTGATAGCGTATGCGGAAGCAGCAGCTGCTGTGGCATCGTCGTGAGCACGGTCTGAGAACCGTAGTCGTGAGTGTACCAGTATTTTAAGTGTGGTAGCTGCAGGTTATGCTATACTGTTTGATCTGAGATAAGGCAAGACCACAGATATAAATATCCTTATATATATATATATATATATATAAATTATAAAAGAACAGTATATATATAAAAGAACAAGACTTTTTTATGTTCCCATTTTGTGACGTCACTATTAAACTTTTTTCCAATTTTTTTTTCACAGAGTTGTTCCAAATACCTTCCCGAGTGTCACCACATCGCCCGATTTTCAAAATTTTGACTTTAAAGGGTTGAAATCGGTAAAAATGAATTTTTACGTGTAATTTGTATATCTATATTCATATGATAATAACAATGGCAGTCGGCCGATAACGGATAATACGATACGGCACTGCGGCCCGAGGGTTTCCAGCAAGGTGGATTATAAATCCACCTTGGTTTCCAGCTACCTGCAACCTGACCTATTTTTGTGTGTGTATTTACTATTTTATCAACAATCTATTCTATTATCTATCTATTACTATTTTTAACCATCTATCTATCTCTATGTATAACAGTTAACAGTATAACTTATAAGTTATAACCATGAAGACAAGAATTCTAGTTTTCATGCTTATAACCAGGGCTGTGAATTAAATGCACTAAAAACTTTAAAAATGTAAAAAAAAAGCAATAAAATATGCACTAAAAACGCAATATAAATGCCAAAAATTATAGTGTAAAATTCACTTAAAATAGTTTTTAATTTCATTTATACATTGATATTATAGGATATTATACATTATTAGTACATTACATTTTACATGCATAAAAATGTGTTAATTTAATAAAAAAAAAAAATAAGAATATTGATTGAATTCGAATTTTGTATACCTACCTAATGCTAAACAACAAAAATATTTAAAAAAAAATTGTTTATGTATTTATTTTGTTAAAATAATAAAACGAACTTAAATATATTTATTTGCAGGTACTTTATTGATCTTGTCTTGACTATTGCATTGGAAAAAAAGAACCAAAAAAATGTTTTTCAAACATGTTAATTGACAGAATTTTATCAAAAAAAAAGGAGAATGAACTAAACAAAGAAAATATGACTTAAAAATGCAAAACAATAACCTAAAAAATTAAAAACGTTAAAAAATGAAAAATATGCAAAATAAAAGTTTCATAAATGGATTCGTAGTTACGCATAGGTAATTCAAATTATGTTCTTAGGTACAAAGCTATGTTTCACAACCGCAAAAAAAAAATTCATTTTCCTACAAATTTACAGCCCTACTTATAACGAATACTATAGATTATTACTTATTAGATTCTCTGTAATATTTTCTTATAAGTAAAGAGTTAATAGCGGATAATTAGGATCTTAAAAGTTTAAAATAAGATTTTAATATGCTCTAAAAAAACCTTAAAATATAATAATCCTTTAACTACTTAAATATACTTTTTTTTCTTCAAATAATTTAAAAATCTATATACAGTTACGATAGAACAATTTTATTATGTAAAATATATAGTATATAGGTACTGAGTATTACGAAATATTAATAGGTAATACGAATATTATTTTATTTATATTGTATAATATTATTACTATACTTATTAATTAAAAAAAAGGTGGATAAGTGGATGTCGTTCTGCTGTACAGTAGGTTACAAATGGGTCACTGTAATGGATGTTGTTAAATTTGAATTCAATTATATGATATCATTGTATAAGAAAAACGATTCTGAGCGAAAACGGTCAGTCAGCCTATGATATTACGAAGTATATTTTATGATATTATTGTGAAAAAAGTAATTTATATATAACCTATTTACGTGAAGCCTTGTTTTAAATTTTTAATCCTTAGCCATAAAAGTTAAACATTTTATACATTTTTAACTACAAAATAATTATTAAATTATAAATTTGATAAATGTTGTCAAAATTTGAACTTTAAATGCTTATAAATAAAAACTGTGACTAAGGATTTTTAATTTTTTTCATCTGCCTTTGAAACAATAACCTAGGAGCCTTCTATTAAATTTTCAAGCTTTTTTACTCAACAGATAAAATTTTATTGATATTTATAGAAAAAAAAACTAAAAAAATTGATAACTAACAATGTCCGTAAACAGCTCAAAAAGAGTCAAAATATTTTCAAAATTTTATGGTGTATAGAAAATGCTAATATAAACATTTTATGATACAGGTAGACAAACTTATGAGGAATCTTGTATTATATTTTTAAATCTTAGATTTAAAAAGAAAACTTTTTATGAATTTCTAACTCAAAATAATTTGAAAATTGTCGTCATTTTTACGTATTTTGTCAATATTTGAACTTTAAATGCTTATAAAAAAAAATTGTGGGTATGGATTTTTAATTTTTTTCATCTGCCTTCAAAACAGTAACCTAGGAACCTTCTATTAAATTTTCAAGCTTTTTTAACCAACAAATAAAATTTTATTGATATTTATAGAAAAAAAAACCTAAAAAAAATGGTAACTGAAAATGTCCGTAAACAGCTCAAAATAAGTCAAAATATTTGGAAAACGTTATGATGTATAGAAAATGCTAATATAAACATTCAGTCAAAATTGCATGTCCCTACGGTCATTTGTTGTAGAGTTACACCAAAAACCAAAATCGATTTTTTCGAAAACAGATTTTGCGTAAAAATTCCCGTTTTTCCTTCATTTTTCTTTTGTTTTTCACGTTGCTTTTGAAAACTACTGTGAAATTTTTACTTTTGACCCCCCAAAGTACCAACTAGATTCACTTTCCTATCAGAAAAGTTACTGTTGAAGAAAATCCAAACACTTTTACTGTCCTAAAAGGTGATGACAGACACAAAAATAAATTAAAAAATTTAAAAAATTTAAAAAAAACACACATCATTGTAAAATCAATACATTCATCGCTTCGCTCAGAATCTAAAATTAAATTACAAATATCACAATTGTTATTTTGTTCACCAATATTTAGTTATGCACGTCTGTATTGTTGTTATTTGAAGTATTTTTGTATATTATTATTATTAATGTTATTACAATTGTTTCGTATTCGAATGATCCGCGTCCGTTCCGCTGTCATCAAATGCTTATGTTATTATCATCAGTCTCCTCTGTATGTCCTCTAAATTACAAATATGTGTACAAAATCTTATAGCGCGTATTTAAATCTTAACAATAAACTTTTATAAATAACAATATTTTTAACAGTCCAATACACTTTTTTAGTATCCATTTTAATTAATATCATGAATCATAAGCAATGCATTAATCACATAACAAGAGATTTATTATACTGTAATATAGTGTGATGTTCTTGTAAATTGCAATTAAATATTAATGTAATTGAATAATGATCTCAATCATATTATGTTGTATGCAAAAGTAGGTAAAACATATTAAAGTTAACAACACGAAATTAGTTCTGCTGAACGTAAATTTGCTATACTGTATGTACTTTGTAATAACGTAGAAATGAGATAAAATAGAAATACGACTCCTGTCGATAGTTATATTAAAATATTAAAATGTTAGAGTACTAAAATTACGCTATTACCTTCCTCCAGGTGTTCGGAGGGCTCTCGGGATCGTATATTCGAAAATTACATCAAATACAATACACCGTACAATATAATTTTATGGAAAAAAGCACATAGAATGTATTAACTGCAATCAACATAAAATATTATATTATATGCCTTACCTGATTCGCAGTTGTTTGTCGATCTGCTGTACAGTAGGTTACAAGTGGGTCACTGTAATGGATGGTGTTAAATTTGAATTCAATGATATAATATCATTGTATAAGAAAAACGATTCTGAGCGAAAACGGTCAGTCAGCCTATGATTTTACCAAGTATATTTGATGATATTATTGTGAATAAAGTAATTTATATATAACCTATTTACATGAAGCCTTGTTTTAAATTTTTAATCCTTAGCCATAAAAGTTAAACATTTTATACATTTTTAACTACAAAGTAATTTATTATTAAATTATAAATTTGATAAATGTTGTCAAAATTTGAACTTTAAATGCTTATAAAAAAAACTGTGACTAAGGATTTTTAATTTTTTTCAACTGCTTTTAGAACGATATATCAGGAGCCTTATATTAAATTTTCACGCTTTTTTACCCAACAAATAAAAATTTACTGATATTTATAGAAAAAAAAAACTAAAAAAATTGAAAACTGACAATGTCTGTAAACAGCTCAAAAAGAGTCAAAATATTTTCAACATTTTATGGTGTATAGAAAATGCTAATATAAACATTCAGTAAAATTTTCAAGTATCTACAGTCATTCGTTTTTCAATTACAATAAAATAAGAAAATTGTACATGAGAAATCGAGTAAATATCAAATGTTGTAAAAATATAAATTTCAGACGCTCATAAAAATTTAATTTAAGTTTCTTCTAGACATTTTTTTTTTGATAAAGGTAGACAAACTTATGAGTAATCTTATATTACATTTTCAAATCTTAGATTTAAAAAGAAAAACTTTTATGAATTCTCAACTCAAAATAATTTGCTATTTTTCGTGATTTTTCCGTATTTTGTCAAAATTTGAACTTTAAATGCTTATAAATAAAAACTGTGATAATGGATTTTTAATTTTTTTTCATCTGCCTTTGAAACAATAACCTAGGAGCCTTCTATTAAATTTTCAAGCTTTTTTACTCAACAGATAAAATTTTATTGATGTTTATAGAAAAAAAAACTAAAAAAATTGAAAACCGACAATGGCCGTTAACAGCGTCAAAATATTTTGTAAATTGTATGGTTTATAGAAAATGCTAATATAAACATTCAGTCAAAATTTCATGTCCTCACGGTCATTTGTTTTAGAGTTACACCAAAAACCAAAATCGATTTTTTCGAAAACAGATTTTGCGTAAAAATTCCCGTTTTTCCTTCATTTTTCTTTTTTTTTTCACGTCGATTGTGAAAACTACTGGGAAATTTTTACTTTTGACCCCCCACAGTACCAACTAGATTCACTTTCCTATCAGAAAAGTTACTATTGAAGAAAATCCAAGCACTTTTACTGTCCTAAAAGGTGATGACAGACACAAAAATAAAAAAAAAAAATAAAAAAAAAACACACATCATTGTAAAATCAATACATTCATGGCTTCGCTCAGAATCTAAAAGTGATTCCTAAATGGTCTGGTCTACAATAATTCCATAATTTTTTCGAACTTCAGGAGGTTTGTTTCATTTACTATTGTTTTTAGTAGTTTCTATAATTATGCACTTATGCGACCGAAAATATATTTCATTTGTCCGCAATTATTTGATATGTGCCTGCACGTGCTTCTGAGTTTCTCACACATTGTTATAGCCCAGGTGAAGATGTCATATGAATTGCCTAAATATTACTCCTTAAAACATGCCCCTTTATTACTAAAACTATTAACTAGATTAAGAAAACATTATGTAATATATATGTAACAAAATATAATATTAAGTCTTAGAGCCAGTAAGTGTTAGTAGACTAATAACAAGATGTAGTAACATAGACACTAGGTTAAGCTATAATATATATATATATATATATATATATATATATGAGATAGGAGTTGGTAAAAATTGGTTTTCAGCAGTGATCGCTTGATACGGTCACTGTAAAACAAAACAGTAATAAAGTGTTATAATATTTTAACTGTGTTTGTTTATTAATCTACGTCATTAGCGAACAGCGTATACGACAATATAAAAGTCTTAGTAAAAAATGAATAATTAATAATATAAAAATGCAACGTTTAATGAACGTTATAATATTAATATAATTAGAATACAATACAATATAATATACATTAAATTATCAATATTGAAATAATGATATGTACGAAATTTAAATAGTTAATCATAACTAGGTCCCGGATGTTGATGCCCTAAAAACCTATAAAAATGCTCTACAGTTTTGTATAATATGTTAATGACCTAAATACTTTAAAAACGTTCATCAAGCTATTGAAGTTAATACAATTATTTATTGATTTTATATTAAAAATTACAACTTATAAACATATCTACGCTACAAATTTGTGGAAAATAATATAATAATGACAAAACAATAAAAAATGCCCTTAAACTTCAAAAAATTACCCTGAAAGCCACACAGATGTTTTAAGAATGAATAAAACGCGAAAACTGCAAAATAAAATTTAGTTGTATAGATTTGTATGTTATTGAAACTAATTTTAATGTCCCAAAAGATGCGAAAGTCATCAACATCCGGGCCCTAATTATAACATTTCCCTAAATGAAGCCTAATATTTTTTTAAGTACTTACATATAATACTAATAATAATAGTAAAAATAGTAAGATTCTGACAAACAGAAGGTTAAAACAGTAGTTAAAATAATAATAATATGATGTATACTTTATTACAATTTGATAGTCATTTTAATATTGGTCCACTGTCCACTTAATGTTTTGATGTTGATATCAAAACGTATAGTTTCACCGTTGCTCGTAACAATTGCAATGGCTATTAAGTATAAGGTGTAGGGCCTTAAATCTGTAACTTATATAGAACCTTCGCAATCGTTTTGATGGACTTCACTCACTGTTTTGACTGTCATAGGTTCTGAAATTAATTTAACAAATTTAAATTATGTTATTAATAGTTACAAGGTAAAACATAAACATATTAAACAAACAAATGTCGCTCTTGATGGGAATTTAAGGGGGACATACATTTAGCACAGTTCACCATGGGCGTAACTAGGATTGGATAGTTACAGGGGCTAGAGTCCTACAAAACCAAAGTGTAAAATAACACGTGAATGGAAAAGCCCCCACGCTCCCCTTATAATATTCACTGTAATTTAGTTGTTACAAAAGTCCCCTAAAACCAAAATTTAATATAAACCATAATTTTTTTTAGGTCATCTTCGTTCTTAGCACTAGGTACTTGATTTTAAGATTCTGAGCGAAGCGATGAACGTATTGATGTTATAATGATGTGTTTTTTTTTTATTTTTTATTTTTATTTTTTTTTTTTGTCTGTTATTACCTTTTAGGACAGTAAAAATGCTTGGATTTTCTTCAATAGTAACTTTTCTGATAGGAAAGTGAATCTAGTTGGTACTTTGAGGTCAAAAGTAAAAATTACCTAGTAATTTTCAAAAGCACCATGAAAAACAAAGAAAAAATTAAGAAAAAACGGGAATTTTTACGCAAAATCTGTTTTCGAAAAAATCGATATTGTTCTTGGTGTAACTCTACAACAAATGACCGTGTAGGGACATGCAATTTTGACTGAATGTTAATATTAGCATTTTCTATACATCATAACGTTTTCCAAATATTTTGACTTATTTTGAGCTGTTTACGGACATTTTCAGTTACCATTTTTTTAAGTTTTTATTTTCTATTATTATCAATAAAATTTTATTTGTTGGTTAAAAAAGCTTGAAAATTTAATAGAAGGTTCCTAGCTGATTACTGTTTTAAAGGCAGATGAAAAAAATTAAAAATCCAGTGACAATTTTTTTTTATAAGCATTTAAAGTTCAAATATTGACAAATACGTAAAAATGACGAAAATTTTCAAATTATTTTGTGTTTAGATTTAAAAAGAAAACTTTTTATGAATTTCTAAGATTTGAAAATATAATACAAGATTCTTCATAAGTTTGTCTACCTTTATCAAAAAAAAAAATGTCTAAAAGAAACTTAAATTACATTTTTATGAGCGTCTGAAATTTATATTTTTACAACATTTGATATTCACTTGATTTCTCATGTAACAATTTTCTTATTTTATTGTAATTAAAAAACGAACGACTGTAGATATTTGAAAATTTCACTGAATGTTTATATTAGCATTTGCTATACACCATACAATTTTGAAAATATTTTGACTTTTTTATGTAATGATATAAATGTCCTGTGCCCACCCAACTTGGACATACCTTGGAGGCCCCGGCCTAAATACGCCACTGCATTTATATGCATTACAACTTTAAATAAAATGGTCCCCGAACAGTAAGTAGCGTACTCTGGGACTGCCCGAGTGCCCGACTCAGGCCGTCTGCCGTACATTTTGACATCCGTTTTGTTACATTGTGTGATAGGGATTAGGGAAGTATCATTAGTATCCACAGATATATACTAATACAATCATTCTATATTTAAAGATTTAAGTTGTGAAAATGTTGGTATTTTAGAAAAACTGTATAAATTAGTTTTAATAACTTTGCTTGTTAAAAATTTTTTAAGTGTTCGTTAACATTCCTATTGTAAACAGTTTTCATCAGACTTGTTAAACCCAGTGAGTAAAGTCAAAAATTAACGAAAATTATTCTTTTTTATAGTCAATAGTCATATGCATACTATACGACCTACTCTACGTTTTTTAGCTTACTGTACAATTTTGTTTTTTTTTATAACAATGTTATGTACCTACCTTTTTTTAATTACCTACTATTTTATAAGTTTTTTTAATAATATATTTATAATAATGTTGTACGTACCTACCTACTTATATTTGCATTACTAATTGTAATTTTTGTTAACAATATAGGTAATTAAAATAATGTAGTAACTGTAATTTATTTCTTAGTATTTTTTAAATTTATGTATATTAATATATACGTACATACTACATACTACATAGCCACATAGGTAGTTATAATTAATGGCTCTGTTTAATAATATAAAACATATTATTGAATTAGAAAACAGAGAACTGAGAAATAACAAAATATAGGTAAGTTCTCATTTTTAAATAATAAATCTATAATATTAATATGCATTATATTGATAACATTTGTTTATCGAGTTGTATTCTTTGCATATGGCGTCGCATTTCAGTTTATTTTGTGGTGGTGTATACGAAGACGGCTATCTAGTATTATAGTATAATATATATTCTGTGGGTTATATCGACTTCTCTACATCGTGTTATAGAACTGTTATCACTTATCATTACGTCCTTGGGCGGCGGTGTACAAGTGACGTTTAGTACTAGCAATTGATAACCGACGCCATCGGTGACGACGCGTCGCTCGCGCTCACAGACAATAAAAAAATGCTAACCTACAATCACGTTTCTCGATGAACCAGCAGCTCCGTCTGGCGTACGCGTTTCGTCATACCACGTTATCTGTCATCATGGCGTCATCCCGCATTTACCTTCTGCGCTCTTTGTCGGTGAACATCATATTTAATAAGTAATAACATATTAACATCGTCGTTGTAATTTTATTTACCGTTTGACTTGTTCGCAAGTCACACGGCATTCGTTTTTACGTTGCACTCGTTTTTCAACGTACAATGAACGACTAAAAACCCGGTGGCCGCCGGGCTCATTACAGAACCGTAGGTACGTGATATCGATTAATCGTTGTTTACCGCTACACTTCAGCCGTTTGGTTTCCTCATCTCCACTGCTCAAGTGCTCAACACTGTGTCGTCGGAATACTCCATCAAACGTAAGTTGTTCCTTCAACCCATGTCATTACACCATGTTGTCGGTACTCCCGTCCGCCATTACGCACGGCAGGATACCTGCGCGTGTTTGTTCTCGTGCGTCCGCGTTTAATTATCGTCGATATGTCTGACATTTGTTATTGCCGGTTAGCCAGACGTCGTGTAAAACGCATTATTTTGTTTGTGTGTTTTTTGCCTATGAACTAATGGACAGCACTTACAGAGGTCAGGGGTACGATATAGAGTGAGCGAGAAAAGAAGTAGTAAAAATTATACAGTTCCTCACGTGGGATTTATGCGGGCTCTACGTTATGTTCTTTCTCTATCAGTTATATCATTATATGATCACCTAACCTGTCCATTAGTTTATAGGTTTATTGTTAAGTGTATTTTAATCAAATGTTAGTTAAATGCTCAGTCAAACAGAAAGCGGTCTGCCCGTGGGGGCACTGTAACATAATACAACCGACCGCGGTCAGCATACCCGTACATCATGGCAGCCCACTCTGGGTTTGACTTAGCCTTTAGTTTAATTAATATACAGTATACACTGCAAGATTCCGTCTTCCCACTAGTATAATCAATTATTTGTTGTTATTGATCCTGTGTCTTAGTGGCCCTCTACACCAAATTTTGAGTATTAAGAACTGTCACTTTTGACGTTTTAAACATTCATGTATATTTTATCTCTGACTAGTTTGATAGTTATTGTTGTAATGTGAGCCACAATTAATGGAGTTAAACATTTGGTTGATCAATTTTTTTGTTTTGTCTGTTTTTTGTGACTGAACTGGCATTAACCATGCGTGTATTGTGATTATTATCTAATCAAATTTGAGATCGTTCATTCCATCTGTGTTCCACCTTTTAGTCTTAACGATCAAGATTTTCAAGGGAAAAATTACAGATACATATCTGATCAATTTTGAGAGTTAAAAAAGTGACAATCTATACAGTATTCTACTGATACTTAACTGACCTGTATCAGAATCAGACTTCGATACAAGTTGATACATGTCAATTTTTTCTTCTCGTAAATCTTGTATGTAGATGCTTGAATGACATATCTTTTATCATCGTAAAATACCTAATCGAAACATTATGCTTTCTTAATATACCTAATCTGATTTTACTGTAATCTATCATGATTAATGATAATAACTAGACGTTGAAGCTGTAAATATAACTAGAATTGTAAATGTGGAACACGCTTAGGACCGTGTACCACAATTGGACAGCACCATATTGATTTCATTTTCAATGTTTTATTATTACCAACATGTTATACCTAATTGTTCATGATTTCAATAAAATTTAGTAAATAATAGTATATTATTCATCATTATTTAGCTGATGGTACCTAAATGTTAACTTCTTATAAGGTGACTTTTTAATGTATAAATTGATACACTGTGTTCCCTATATATAGTTTAATGTATTATAATCAGTGCTCAAAATGGAAAATTACCAGATTGCAACGCTTATAAAATTAATATGCCTAACCTATGTAATTACCTATGACTATAATAATATTTATTTTAATTTATGTTCAAAATTACTTGAATTGGTCCTGGACAAAAAAGAAAATTGGGTTATGGAAATAATTGTATGTAAGTATTTTATTGTGTGTTGTGTATGGAAGTACATTACTTTTAATAGTATGTTTCATAGCTGTTAATCTGCTATCCATACAGTCCTAACCAAATTCAAGGTTTATTCACTCTTTCCAATACTTGGTTATAACTAGAGGGGGCCAGATGTTAACAAATAGCTAAACATGTCAAAACCAAATAATTAAATAATGCTTTCACATGTACCTTATTTCTTACTAAGAACATTATAAATATAAATTAGGTAAAATATATTATTAATCGTATCAAATGGTTAGTTTTTTATTTTTAATTGGATACTAAGGTCTTATACATTTCAGATTCTACTTAATTTTGTAATGAACTGCGCTTGAGTATTTGGCTTGAGCCAATTTCCATTTAATATTACTAACTTCCTGTATCCTTAAATCTATTGAAATACATCATTATTAGGGAGAATAATATTCCTAAAATAATATTAAACTACATGGAAATCAATTATTTCTTAAAGTGGTTAAAACCTAACTTATCACTATACTAAAACTATAACTAAATATTATTTTCTATATGGCATACCCAGTGACTTATCATCTATCTATCTGACTCCTTTCCAACGTGAACATTCTGGCCCAATCCTCTGAGCATATTTTGATGTAATTTGCTGAAAAAAATGTGACTAATTAACATTCATAAATAATTAATGAACTAACATATATTGTATTAAATACTTTAAATTAAATAACTTATCAATTAAGTAACCAACTTATTTCTTTATTCCATAATATATAGTTTTGTATATATTTTATATTTTTATATGGTTAGTTCAATTTTGTAGTTAATTATTTGTTTAATAATAACAATATTTAGACATTATGATATACGATTAAATATCTTATTAAAATAATATTAACGATCTCAAATTTGGTTAGATAATAATCACAATACACGCATGGTTAATGCCAGTTCAGTCACAACCAACAGACAAAACAAAAAAATTGATCAACAAAATTATATTTTTCTGGACAGCTTAACACTTGTATTATAAATGTATAACCAATATTTATTATCACATTTACTTAAAGAATAAATACTATTATGCAGATGCACGAAGTTCCAAGCCTTGTCCATAGATGATGTTTTATTAATAATTATACTTAAATATAATATATGTATTATTATAATAGTTCTGTTTGTAGATCGTCCACTAATAGGTGGGTACCATTTTAGATTCTGAGCGGGACAAGGAAGCTAGTGGTTTTACAATTGCGTTTATTTTTTTTATATCCTTTATACAACATTTCTACCAGAAGGGGTGCTTCGATTTAAGCATATAGTACCTTATCTTTTAGCAAATTGAATCAAGATGGTACTTTAGAGAGGTCATTTTTTGATTTTCTCAATAGTTATTTAATGCCACGGGAAAAACTACTGACAAATTACGAAAAACCGCTTAAAATGGGATTTCAATTTCTAATGATTTGTTTATCTCCGTTGCATCGAATAAAAAATTATAATATTATTCAACTAATAGTCTATAATAAATAATAACAATATCAAAAATTCAGACTGGCAGACTGCCTTCGCTCAGGATCGTTAACAAAGTGTTCGTTAACATTCCTATGGTAAACAGTTTTCATCAGACTTGTTAAACCCCGTGAGTAAAATCAAAAATTAACGAAAACTATTCTTTTTTATAGTCAATAGTCATATGCATACTATACTACCTACTCTACGTTTTTTAGCTTACTGTACAATTTTGTTTTTTTTTATAACAATGTTTTGTACTTACCTTTTTTTTAATTACCTACTATTTTATAAGTTTTAGATTCTGAGTGGAACGATGAATGTATTGATTTTACAATGATGTGCGTTTTTTATTTATTTATTTTTTTTTTGTGTCTGTCATCACCTTTTAGGACAGTAAAAGTGCTTGGATTTTCTTCAACAGTAACTTTTCTGATAGAAAAGTGAATCTAGTTGGTACTTTGGTGGGTCAAAAGTAAAAATTTCACAGTAGTTTTCAAAAGCGACGTGAAAAATGAAGAAAAAACGGGAATTTTGACGCAAAATCTGTTTTCGAAAAAATCGATATTGTTTTTGGTGTAACTCTACAACAAATGACCGTGTAGGGACATGCAATTTTGACTGAATGTTAATATTAGCATTTTCTATACATCATAACGTTTTCCAAATATTTTGACTTATTTTGAGCTGTTTACGGACATTTTCAGTTACCATTTTTTTAAGTTTTTATTTTCTATTATTATCAATAAAATTTTATTTGTTGGTTAAAAAAGCTTGAAAATTTAATAGAAGGTTCCTAGGTTACTGTTTTAAAGACAGATGAAAAAAATTAAAAAATCCATAGTCACAAATTTTTTTTATAAGCATTTAAAGTTCAAATATTGACAAATACGTAAAAATGACGAAAATTTTCAAATTATTTTGAGTTTAGATTTAAATTAGAAAACTTTTTATGAATTTCTAAGATTTGAAAATATAATACAAGATTCTTCATAAGTTTGTCTACCTTTATCAAAAAAAAAAATGTCTACAAGAAACTTAAATTACATTTTTATGAGCGTCTGAAATTTATATTTTTACAACATTTGATATTCACTTGATTTCTCATGTAACAATTTTCTTATTTTATTGTAAATAAAAAACGAACGACTGTAGATATTTGAAAATTTCACTGAATGTTTATATTAGCATTTGCTATACACCATACAATTTTGAAAATATTTAAATTTTTTTGAGCTGTATACGGACATTGTCAGTTTTCAATTTTTTTAGTTTTTTTTTTCTATAAATATCAATTAAATTCTATTTGTTGGGTAAAAAAGGGTGAAAATTTAATATAAGGCTCCTGATATATCGTTCTAATAGCAGTTGAAAATATTAAAAATACATAGGCACAATTTTTTTTTATTTGCATTTAAAGTTCGAATTTTGACAAAATTTAATAATTATTTTGTAGTTGAAAATTTATAAAATGTTCAAATTTTATAGCTAAGGATTGAATATTTAAAACAAGGTTTCACGTAAATAGGTTATATATAAATTACTTTATTCACAATAATATCATAAAATATTCTTGGTAATATCATAGGCTGACTAACCGTTTTCGCTCAGAATCGTTTTTCATATACAATGATATTATATCATTGAATTCAAATTTAACACCATCCATTACAGTGACCCACTTGTCACCTAATGTACAGCAGAGCGACATCCACTTACCCACCTTTTTTTTGATAGTATATTTATAATAATGTACGTACCTACCCACTTATATTGGCATTACTAATTGTAATTTTTGTTAATAATATAGGTAATTAAAATAATGTAGTAACTGCAATTTATTTCTTAGTATTTTTTAAATGTATGTATATTAATATATACGTACATACTACACAGCCACATAGGTAGTAATAATTAATGGCTCCGTTTAATAATATAAAACATATTATTGAATTAGAAAACAGAGAACTGAGAAATAACAAAATATAGGTAACTTCTCATTTTTAAATAATAATAATAAAATAATAAATCTATAATATTAATATGTATTATATTGATAATAGTCTAATATTAATAACATTTGTTTATCGAGTTGTATTCTTTGCATATGGCGTCGCGTTTCAGTTTATTTTGTGGTGGTGTATACGAAGACGGCTATCTAGTATTATAGTATATATATTCTGTGGGTTTTATCGACTTCTCTACATCGTGTTATAGAACTGTTATCACTTATCATTACGTCCATGGGCGGCGGTGTACAAGTGACGTTTAGTACTAGCAATTGATAACCGACGCCTTCGGTGACGACGCGTCGCTCGCGCTCACAGACAATAAAAAAATGCTAACCTATAATCACGTTTCTCGGTGAACCAGCAGCTCCGTCTGGCGTACGCGTTTCGTCATACCACGTTATCTGTCATCATGGCGTCATCCCGCATTTACCTTATGCGCTCTTTGTCGGTGAACATCATATTTAATAAGTAATAACATATTAACATCGTCGTTGTAATTTTATTTACCGTTTGACTTGTTCGCAAGTCACACGGCATTCGTTTTTACGTTGCACTCGTTTTTCAACGTACAATGAACGACTAAAAACCCGGTGGCCGCCGGGCTCATTACAGAACCGTAGGTACGTGATATCGATTAATCGTTGTTCACCGCTACACTTCAGCCGTTTGGTTTCCTCATCTCCACCGCTAAAGTGCTCAACACTGCGTCGTCGGAATACTCCATCAACCGTAAGTTGTTCCTTCAGCCCATGTCATTACACCATGTTGTCGGTACGCCCGTCCGCCATTACGCACGGCAGGGTAACCCTTAATTACTTTGTACCGCGTTAATATTATTATCTCCTGCGCGTGTTTGTTCTCGTGCGTCCGCGTTTAATTATCGTCGATATGTCTGACATTTGTTATTGCCGGTTAGCCAGACGTCGTGTAAAACGCATTATTTTGTTTGTGTGTTTTTTGCCTATGAACTAATGGACAGCACTTACAGAGGTCAGGGGTACGATATAGAGTGAGCGAGAAAAGACACAAAGTAGTAAAATTTATACAGTTCCTCACGTGGGATTTATGCGGGCTCTACGTTATGTTCTTTCTCTATCAGTTATATCATTATATGATCACCTAACCTGTCCATTAGTTTATAGGTTTATTGTTAAGTGTATTTTAATCAAATGTTAGTTAAATGCTCAGACAAACAGAAAGCGGTCTGCTCGTGGGGGCACTGTAACATAATACAACCGACCGCGGTCAGCATACCCGTACATCATGGCAGCCCACTCTGGGTTTGACTTAGCCTTTAGTTTAATTAATATACAGTATACACTGCAAGATTCCGCCTTCCCTCTAGTATAATCAATTATTTGTTGTTATTGATCCTGTGTCTTAGTGGCCCTCTACACCAAATTTTGAGTATTAAGAACTGTCACTTTTGACGTTTTAAACATTCATGTATATTTTATCTCTGACTAGTTTGATAGTTATTGTTGTAATGTGAGCCACAATTAATGGAGTTAAACATTTGGTTGATCAATTTTTTTGTTTTGTCTGTTTTTTGTGACTGAACTGGCATTAACCATGCGTGTATTGTGATTATTATCTAATCAAATTTGAGATCGTTCATTCCATCTGTGTTCCACCTTTTAGTCTTAACGATCAAGATTTTCAAGGGAAAAATTACAGATACATATCTGATCAATTTTGAGCGTTAAAAAAGTGACAATCTATACAGTATTCTACTGATACTTAACTGACCTGTATCAGAATCAGACTTCGATACAAGTTGATACATGTCAATTTTTTCTTCTCGTAAATCTTGTATGTAGATGCTTGAATGACATATCTTTTATCATCGTAAAATACCTAATCGAAACATTATGCTTTCTTAATATACCTAATCTGATTTTACTGTAATCTATCATGATTAATGATAATAACTAGACGTTGAAGCTGTAAATATAACTAGAATTGTAAATGTGGAACACGCTTAGGACCGTGTACCACAATTGGACAGCACCATATTGATTTCATTTTCAATGTTTTATTATTACCAACATGTTATACCTAATTGTTCATGATTTCAATAAAATTTAGTAAATAATAGTATATTATTCATCATTATTTAGCTGATGGTACCTAAATGTTAACTTCTTATAAGGTGACTTTTTAATGTATAAATTGATACACTGTGTTCCCTATATATAGTTTAATGTATTATAATCAGTGCTCAAAATGGAAAATTTCAAACCAGATTGCAACGCTTATAAAATTAATATGCCTAACCTATGTGATTACCTATGACTATAATAATATTTATTTTAATTTATGTTCAAAATTACTTGAATTGGTCCGGGACAAAAAAGAAAATTGGGTTATGGAAATAATTGTATGTAAGTATTTTATTGTGTGTTGTGTATGGAAGTACATTACTTTTAATAGTATGTTTCATAGCTGTTAATCTGCTATCCATACAGTCCTAACCAAATTCAAGGTTTATTCACTCTTTCCAATACTTGGTTATAACTAGGGGGGGCCAGATGTTAACAAATAGCTAAACATGTCAAAATCAAATAATTAAATAATGCTTTCACATGTACCTTATTTCTTACTAAGAACATTATAAATATAAATTAGGTAAAATATATTATTAATTGTATCAAATGGTTAGTTTTTTATTTTTAATTGGATACTAAGTCTTATACATTTCAGATTCTACTTAATTTTGTAATGAACTGCGCTTGAGTATTTGGCTTGAGCCAATTTCCATTTAATATTACTAACTTCCTGTATCCTTAAATCTATTGAAATACATCATTATTAGGGAGAATAATATTCCTAAAATAATATTAAACTACATGGAAATCAATTATTTCTTAAAGTGGTTAAAACCTAACTTATCACTATACTAAAACTATAACTAAATATTATTTTCTATATGGCATACCCAGTGATTTATCATCTATCTATCTGACTCCTTTCCAACGTGAACATTCTGGCCCAATCCTCTGTGCATATTTTGATGTAATTTGCTGAAAAAAATGTGACTAATTAACATTCATAAATAATTAATGAACTAACATATATTGTATTAAATACTTTAAATTAAATAACTTATCAATTAAGTAACCAACTTATTTCTTTATTCCATAATATATAGTTTTGTATATATTTTATATTTTTATATGGTTAGTTCAATTTTGTAGTTAATTATTTGTTTAATAATAACAATATTTAGACATTATGATATACGATTAAATATCTTATTAAAATAATATTAACGATCTCAAATTTGGTTAGATAATAATCACAATACACGCATGGTTAATGCCAGTTCAGTCACAACCAACAGACAAAACAAAAAAATTGATCAACAAAATTATATTTTTTCTGGACAGCTTAACAAAGCTTTAAAAAATGGAATTTAGATCAAATAGTTAATAGTACAAATAAAGTTTTATTAATTTCCTCAGAGCTTCATAAGAATGCAAAAGGTAATTGCTTGTCAATAAATCATTAAAATGTTTATAAAATAAACTAGTATAATATTAATTAAAAATGTTTAAATGGCACAATTCTAATTTTTCAAATCTAACAGTAACTTTACAAATATATTGTATGAAATTGATACAATTATCATCAGATTTGTGTATTTGTATATGCACCAGGTGCCTAGACTTCAATTAAATGTCCGTGATATGTCTCATACATTTCTTGCAATAGAATTTTCATTTTTTTAAATTGACTAAACACAAGTAGAGTTTATTTTGTTCGTATTAATTGATATATTATCTTATGTATAAAAGTGTGTATGTACCACAACGATACTATTGTTAGACAAAACGTAATTTCATCTTTTTTCTTTATTGTCGGAATGTAAGTTTCTTTATCACTCAGAAGCTACCATATAAGTCAGAACTATTGTTTGTCTTTGTTATATTGGCCTGAAGTGTATGTTAGTGAAGATAGGAATCTATGTGTTTAATATCAATGATAGATATCTGTATTATGCCCGATTGCACGAATAATCACTAAACATAATTTAACTAATCTAGTGATCTAGGGATTATGGTCCCTTAAACATGATTTAGTGGCTGATAGTTAATGCCTACATTCTATTTAAGCATTAAATTAATAAATTGTTCATGAACCTGGGATTCAGCTCTAAAATAAAATGTTAATGTCCACTATTTTGTATTTATGGAATTTATATTTATTATTTAATATTGTTGCATGCCCATGTTTGCTTGAGAATTAATTTCAATATTTTAGCATACTAGCACTCTAGTGGGAAATTTTGTGTTATTGCTAATCTTAAATTTTTCAAACATTCAAATCTACAAAGAATAATGCAATTCCAGCATATAAAAAAATATGAAATTGTATACAAATTTGGGATATAGTTATGACATTCTAAATTATGTAAGAAAACCTAAATTATTATACCAACAGATTTCTGATTTTTTTTTTTACATTTTATAATTATAAAGTACTCTATTAACTCAATATTATTTTGAATATTTCAGTCTCAAATTATAAAACGTTTTGTAAAATAACTATTATCTAATTACATTTCAGAACTTTTTAATATCAAAATAGTTCCTATTAAATTGTCTAGTATATTATAATTTAAACAATTAAGTATCTATAACTTACTGCCTTCAAGTGGTTTATTTAGAACAATAATTTTTAATAATATTCAATTCTTTTAGGATTTTCTTTTTTATTATGCAATTTTTGTTAAACCCGTTTCCTTCAATTATTAGGTATTTAATAATAGTTTTACATTTTACATTTTATAGCTGATGTTTTGTTCTTTTTTTTTTTCATTGGTTAAATTTAAGAACTTGATGATGAATGTCAACATAGCCTCAATACTGCATGCATTCAATATCAACTCAAGAAATGTTTTAAAATTTTTTTTATTTATGTCAATAATTACTTAAAAATTGTGTCATATAAATCATGATTTGAAAACTTATCATTATGTTTTTCTCAAAAAAAGTTTGCTGATACTATATATTGAAATACATAAATGTTTAATGGCATTGAAATAAAAAAACTGTTACACCTTAGTGTTTTTTTAAATGTTGTGTATGGAATTACATTTTAGTATATATATTAGTAGGTAGTCTTGGTGTTCAACAGAATTGGATAAGTAATTATTTGCATTTAAAAACAGAATAAAGTGAATGACTTTCTTATAATCTTTAACCATTTAGACATGTGTTTAAATTATTAATTCTTCCCATGATTTATAGTAATCAATAATTTCCAAAAATAAATAAATCATTAATTAGTTTATGATTTATGTGTTGATCAAGACAACAACAAAAATAATAAAATTAGTTCTACAAACCTCTAAACATTTACATTCACTATTAAAAAACAAGGTTATAAGGTGACATGACTAGAAATAAAATTGTATCGTTAGCTAAATCACAGTACCGTCGTACTGAAGTTTTATACTTTTTAGGAGATGAAATAACTTTTAAATACATACAAAAACTATTAGATTATTAAATATTATAAATACTTAAATTAAGAATACATACTATTTACACTAACTACACAACAAAATATTAAATTTTAAAATACTTGAATATCTAATAAACATAAATACGTATTTATGAAAACACTAAAACTTAATTCTTTGGAGGAATGAAACCTCATATTCTATTCTATAACAAAAGTACACGTAAACAATCTACATGATATTTTAAGATAATCTCGATTTCATAGAAAATGGAATTACATGGTTCAGTGATTTAGCTAACAGTATGCTAACAATTTACTTAATACATTTTAATGTTTTTTGAATGCCCAAAGTTGTACATTAAATGTTGACCTTCTGAATAAATCATTTTATAAGTTTAAGGTGGGTTTCCACTATACAAGTACGCGTACATAAAATTCCTTTGCTGTGATTGGTTGGTTAGGTTAAGTTACCACACATTATCACACAATTAACCACATTACTTTGATGGTGGACATAACCGAACATTTTTTGTGTATACTGCACAACGCACACGTGCACATTGGCAACTTGCCTGTATATGGATGGTATTAAAACGGTTTTATATCTACGGATACATGTATTGTATTATTACTGGTAAATAAAATTACTCAAAGCTATTTGTATGAAGCAAGTATTCTTGTATTTAAATCTGTTGTAACCCCATCATATAAACTGATGATTCATTATATCCCATGTGTGATTCTGTCAATATTCCTATACTTATCTCCCATCTCCTCTCTTTGAATGTTCCTTCCAAATTTTGTGATATTTTGTTTTCTCTTTTTAAATTTAGAAAACTTACTTTCTCTTCTTCCTTTGGATCTACTACCCGTTCTACCTTTACTGGCCTCCCCCAGGGTTGTCTCAGCTTAATATTATTTAATGTTTATATGAACATTGTTGATAAGCATCTCTCATCGCTCGGTCATAAATGCCTTATTTATGCTGATGATCTAGTTATTTTCTCTTCCAATAAGTCCCTCAATGTTTCCATTGATAACATAAATTGTGCCCTGAAGGACCTAAGAATTATCCTAACCAAATTGTCATTTGAAGTTGCTCGTGAAAAATGCAAATCCGTCATTTTCACTCGACGCAGATACTGAAACCATCTTAATATATATTTTGATAATAATATTATACCTTTTGTATCTAACATCACTTATTTAGACATCATCCTTGACCCCAAACTTTGTTGGTTACCTCATATTACTTCACTCACAGCATTCGCTTCTCGTTGGTCTAACTTCCTTCAATCAATAACTGGTACGTGGTGGGGCTCTCATCCCTCATGTTTATTATTCATTTACCTCTCAATTATACGCTCTAAACTAGATTATGGTTGTTTCCTTTTTGGGTCAGCTTCTTTTTCTAATTAGAAGAAACTTAACAAACTTCAGATCTCCTGCCTTAGAACCATTATGGGGTATGTAAATTCCACTCCATGCCCTGCCATTGAAGTCGAATCTATTTGCCCATCCTTCAATATCAGATGTCGTTGGCTTGCTGGTAAATTTATTTTGAAATCCTTATCTCATAGTAATCACTTAATTTTTGACATTTATTATTCTTTATATCTCAATTGGCGCTATGTCTCCAAATCCACTCCTGTCTTATCTATTATCGCTAATTCTGTTTCGTGTTTCCACCAATTCACCATCAACTCAGTCAAACTTCCTTTTTATGAGGTTCCATATGACTCTTTACTATGTTTCCGTCATGTTCAAGTGGGTCATCAGTTTTCTGACCTTTCCTCCAATGACTTTAAATCGATGTCTTTATTCCATGGTCAATGCAGCTTTTTCAAACTATCTTAATATTAATTTTCCTGATTTTATTATTATTTATACTGATGGATCAGTTCCACCCCTTTCTGCTGGTTATACATTCCACATTCTAGAATTACATGTATCTTTCACAGACAACCTCCCTCCATCGTCTTTCTCCTTCTCAGCTGAATGCTATGCCATCATTGAAGCCCTAACATTAATTAATTCTTCACCCCGAATAAATATTTAATAGCCACTTACTCTATGTCTTGCCTACAAGGTTTAGTTTCCAACCCTTTCAACTCTCACCTCTCCCCACTTGTTCTTCGTATTAAATCTCTTGTTTTCAACCTCAAACAACATTATTCACTTTCTTTGGATTCCCAGTCACACTTGTATACTTGGTAACGAGATTGCCGATAATTTGACTAAATCCACCTCCCGTTAAATTTGTCCCTCTCTTACACATCTACCACAATCTGACTTTATTCCATTTTTAAAACGCTACTTATCTCGTCTATGGTCTTCCTATTGGCATAACTTACCGGCTGAGTTTGCTTCGAGATATAGACATACAACACCTGATATCAAAAATAAACCTGGTTTAACAACCTAAATTTACAAAGATCGCATATAGTACAATTTAATCGTTTACATTTAGGACATTCCTTATTACCTAGTCACTCTTTCAAACTTGGACTAAATGACTCACCGCTTTGTACACTTCATTATTAGTATATAGGAATTTAATATGTTTACCCTAATTTTGTATTGTTTTGTGCCGTTTGATTATTTTTATAAACTAACTATGAGGTAGGTATAGATAACCTTAGATTAATAATCGGTGAAATAAAAGATCTATATCAAGATAAGAAAATATTGATTACAACCATTGACATTATTTCAGAAAAAAATAAAGAAAAGTATTTATAGTAGTGTTCCATAATTTTAAATATATTGTTTTAATTAAATGTAAAAAAAATTCAATTTTACGCTAATTTTTGTATGCATATTTTTATCTTTCATGCATATTTCAACATTTTAGTGAATATATTTAAGATTTTTTAGCACTTATTTGGTAGGTTTTTAATGCATATAGATTTGCTCTCTAATTATAATCATATATTAAGCGTGTTTCAGAAAAAAGTATATGATGTACATTTTTATTGAGAAAAATCTGTACAAATGTGCCTAAAAAAAATGAACAAAAAGTAGCTATTACCTAAATGTTAGTTTCAGAAATTCCTTGTAAATATTGCCTTACAAAATTAAAAATAACAACAATATATTCAGACAAATCTGTCAAATTGTTTATTTGAAATTTGCAGAATATGAAGATTATATACAAATACACTATTGTTCATTGTGCTGACTGTGATTTTACACAGTAAATGTGCATTGTATTCTTGTGTCTCGCATTTTTCAAAGTTCTGAATTTAATATATTGTAAAATATGGAAATGAATAACCTTCCTAGTATGCCAACATTATAAAATAATATTGATAACACTACAGCTGATAGACCTATTAGATATTATGTTCATAATTGATTTGACACGGTCTTTTGAGTTGTAAGGTTATTTGTTTTGATATTGTGTAATATATAAATGCCTATGATTAAATATTTAAGTGTATTTTACTATTCATATTTGAATATTTTATAGTAATTTGTAAATATTTTAAGAGCATATTTACTATTCAGTTATAATTTATGTTGGTATCTAAACCTTTATAAAATTAGTTAATTATTTGTATACATTTTTTGTATGCATAATAAATTGAAACAATAAAACATTATTTTAATAAGTTATTTGAATTATTATTTTATTACATACAAATATTACCTATAAAAAATGAAGGTACCTCTATACTATTTTTCATGAGAGAACGGAACCGGCGGCCGACCAAAACTGGTTCGCCGCCGCGCATCCCCCACTAACTATCCGTGGTTCTCAACGCACCAATCGAATTATTTTACATGCGCGAAACGGTCCTGTTCTCTCGTGAAAAATAGTATAGTATAAACAATATTTATAATTAATGGATCGTATAAACAATTTAAAAGTTAAGATAGTTAACTATGTATACTCAAAGTCATGTGAAATAAATAAGATATTGGGGAAGCAGATTAACAAAATGCGCTCTGGTGGAAACATTTTGTAGATTCAGGATATTAAGATATAGTTTTATATTGGTTATTTTACTTTTTCTAATAAATTAATTTTGTTATCAAATCTTTATATGCTGGTATAGCTAACTGTATATGTTGGCAAGTACAACTTCTACTAATATAATCAAATACACTTTAAGCCAAAGCGTATATGAAATATTGTGAAAATACATACAAACTGAAAATAGGTTGTTTCCCAACCCACATAGGTAGGAACCCGCCAGACAGCGCTCCCAGTGTTAATCTGTCTTACCAATTAGTAACAGGTATTATCTTAAAAGCAATAATAGAATCATATCTATAAATTGCAAAAATATTCATATTGAAATCTAATCTTTTTATGTCGGTATTTTATTTTTATTTGTCCATGAACACAAATAGAATATCTACAACAAATGAAGTAAACTTATTAAAAAAAAGTGTTTGTTCGTTATAATATAGTATACATAAGACACTTGTGTCTGTCTATGTTAAGTCCCAAAATATTTATAACTCCACTATTTTTAATTTTTGGTTTTCAAAATGTCGATAAAAATGTTTTCGCATAATAAAAAACTTAAAAATGTAATACATTTTTCTTAAGCAGGGACGGCATTATACCATTTTGACAGGGGTGGGGGGGGGTAAGATCAAGTATTTGCTGACTGAAATATGATTTATGCCGAATAAAATTGTTGACCCGCTATTTCTTAAAAAAAATCATGTGAAGTACCTATAAAAATTCCTGGTTTTTCAGGAATAGGTAAGGTGCACTAAAATAATTACAATTTGGTAAATATAATACTAAAAAACATTATAAAAAAATTGAACTAAAACATTTTGAACAATTCTATGCATATAGCCTGTTATACTACTTATTGTTACTTGTATATCATACAGCCGCTAGCCGTACAAATACATGATTGTCTGGATTATTTAAACTTTTAAAATCTATTAAAAACTGAAATGACACCACTGACTGTAATAATAACAATATAGGCCTACCCACAGCCCTACATCTAAGATAGGTGCTTGAGATAGCGATTAGCAATAACATACCAATGGATGACGGTACTAAAAAAGTTATTATAGGTATTATATACATATAGCAATCGGTAGTATTTTGATTTCTAAATCAGCAAACTCTTTAATTGTCAAGTGTGTATAGTCGAAGTCAGTGGGAATAAGGAAAACCAGGAGTTCTACTACCCCTTATTTATATACTAACACTATTGTGGAGTCAATAGTCATTGATTAAATAATAAATATCCACTTATATTTTAATTTTGTTAAAACATAGTAAACGATTAATAGTATCATCATTAACATCTCTGCAATTACCAATTTATAAATCAAAACACTGCTGACTGCCGAGGACCCGTTCACGTTTTTATTATTAAAATTATAACCTAAGAAAATAGTTTTTAACAAGTCATATAATTTCTGACTGCTTTCTGTTATTAAGAAAATGCCAACTGATAGTTATGAAAAATTCAAAGGGGAGGTGTGACGACCCACCATACCCCATTGCCACTGGCCCTGCTCTTAAGTTGTTGTTAGAGGAAATTAAAAAAAAGAGTAAATCCACAATAATTTTGTATGAGTGCACCCTGAGAATTTTTTAGTTCAGATATAGAGCTGCGATGCATAAAGGTTTGAGAAACCACTGATTTAATTAATTGATACGTATTATAAACACTGTTGCTGCAATTTTTTACTACAAATGTAGAATGCATGTGGATATTAATCAAATTAAAAAATATAATAACTTAAAAGTATTTCAATATTGTGGGTTTTTATATGGCTGATTTTAATTAAATTAATTTAAATTGTGTCAATTTTGAGCTCATTTATTACTAATATTATATGGCAAAGATTATAATTATTTTGTGGGATTATGATAGACGAGCGCTTTTTAGATTCTTATGTGATAAGGCTATTTTAAACTCGTTTTTTAATTTTTTTCTTTTATATTAGTCTACATTATGAGTTGCCAAACTGTTCGAACAAATGAGCTACATTAGATTTTTTTTAAGTATTCGGCGGTAGGTCTCACCATTATTCTATAGACTGTATTCTATTGTAACCACTATATTATTTAAATTATTACATGCCGCAAAATAATATTCTTCTTTTATTATTTAGAAAATTGTATTTTCTTCTCCACTAGTAAATACATTGTACTTTGGAATTTTCTATTTGAAGCGTAAACATGTGTTTAAGATTAACAACGTAATCAACCAATATTGTTATACCTAATTATATTTTAATACAATCTACTGTTCTCTTAGGTAGGTCTTATAGACAGTTAAATATGAACTTATCTTATTTTTTTATGCTATATATATAAATGTTTTACAGTTCCTGATAAATTTGTAAGATTAGGTAAATAGCATCGTGTTTATTTTTTATTAATTTCCATTGCAATTCTGCATTTTATTTTTATTTTTATTAAAATACTTATATTTATATATGCCTATCTATATACATAGTATATTATACTTTTACTGACTTACCTTTTATTTTAATATTTTGTCTCAAATGAAATGTCGTGCATCATTAATCAGGGAATAGTCAAATCATAATTATGTCTGACAATTGGTTAATTTAATTTGATAATCATATTAAAACCATTTTCTTGATAAATATTGTACTGATTATGGTTGATATCACAGATAAATCCCATACATTTAAATCAAGCTTCAAAACGTCCAGTTTCCATCCAATCCAGTTGGTTTTCTGAAATTAAATAAACACATTTGTAGTACATATCCAATATCGTGATTCTAGTGATTTTAGTTAGTTCATTAGTTGTCATTTCGTAGTCAGTTGGTTGTATTGACTCTAGTTGGGCATATGTAATGAACTGTGATTGATTTTATTTTTAAAAATATCTTAAGTTATTATTATGTAAGCATCTGCCAAGCTGCCATAACCGGACACTCGACGTGCGTCAGTTTATTAATGCATGAACTACAAAATAAAATACGTTTATGTCAGCAATATAATATGATAATTTTTCTGCGCAAATATGGCATATGGCATGCTCCACTTCTTAATAGTCGAGAATTGATCAAAATAAATATAATAATATAAGTTATGATTTATGAATGATAATAAAATATGTACTGAAAGGAGAAAGCCGACAGCCATTTTATGCGTATCACAAAGTTGCTGACATACCTGTATATTATTTTGTCATTACGTATGAATGGTTCCTTCCCTTCGGATTGTTCCAAATGAGGACGTGTACACAAATATTTATTCGCTCTGACGAACTTAAAGTCAGATTCATAGCAAAAATATATCGTGTTGCATGGAAAATTTGTAATTTAGATTTGTCATGGTATGTTGTTGCCAGCACGGTAACTATTGGTTTAAAAGTTGACCTGTAAATTCTTGGTATACTTGGTTGCAACCATATAACTAAAGTTAAGGGGTTCACACTACACCGTGTTGAATGAACCCCCCTTTATATAAGTTTTATGTCTGCAACTTGGTTATTACATGATACCAAAAATGTAACATCCAAATGCGGTTGGATCAACACGACGCAGCTGTGAATGCGGTTTTTGTTCACAACTGTACACACTACACAGTGATGCGTAAACCGTATTGGGTCGATGACTTATGCTCCCTCCCGTATACATTTCAAACTTAGCAAAGTTAATTTTATTGGGAACTTAATTTTAACGGTTTCGGAATCATCCTCATTAATTTCAAAAATATTATACATATAGCCAAACACAAATTTCTTAAGTTTGAAAATATTTTTATCAAATGTTTAAAATAGATACTGAAAATCCTACTTTCATCCACGTTGTTAAAATATAATATTAAGTACTTTTGTACAATGTTACTCAAACTATTATATATTTATCAATTATCTAATTAAGATCTTTATTATCTATGATTTAACATCAGTTTGTAAGCATTTTCAACTGCATATTATGACGGCCAACTTCATATTTGAATGTATGACCACTGGGGTATGTTGAAACAATATTTGGGCGTTTTCCACTGTGGATTTTAGCGGTACTGGACCGAGACATTTCTCCCCTGAATCAATTTATATTTTATTTACACATAAGTACATAACAATAGATTGGAAAATAGGTTCTTTGGTCTTACCCTTTATATACTATCATCATTCACGGCATTTCAGGTTATGGATTTATTACCCAATTAAATGGGTAATGATTTATGAACTAAAGTTATGTGAAAGTATTATTGAATTATATAAATTTAATAAAAAATCTCGTTAACAGTACATTTATTTATTTGCATTCTTTGTGATTTGTATAATATCATAAAAATAACTTAATTTCACTGAATGTTTAATATTGTCAATTTGTATGCAGCATAAAATGTTCAATGATAAAATATTGCGATTCTTTTTGAGCTATTTATGGGCATAAGAACATTTTGAGATTTATTAGTTTTTTTTTAGATAAAAAATGGTTTGCCTAATCAAAAAACTTAAAAATATAGTACAACGTTCCTCTAAGTTGTTTTAAATGGAAATTGGAAAAAAAAGAGTAAATCCACAGTAATTTTTTATGAGCGTCAAAAGTTATATATTAATATATACAGTATACACACAGACATTTTCAAAAGAATTTTTTTTGACAAAAATGTACTCAACCTTCTATAATACTAAAACCTGATAGTAAAACAAATAACTTTAATAACAATAATATCTTAAAATTGCCTTTAAGTATTAGTAATATTATAGTCTGACAGACCATCTTCACTCAGAATTGTTTTTCAAATCCAACGATTATTAAATTGAAATTTAATATATCCATTACAATGATTCTCTAGATACCTACTGTATAGCAGAACATTACCTACTAACCCGTTTTTTTTTTTTTGCAATATTAAATAATAAACGCTCAAACTGTAAAATTTTTGAAAGATGTATCATCTTTTTAACCGTTTTAAGCTCGAAGCTAAATTTAAGACTAAGAGTATTCATTATAAGTGTATAATTTAATGTATGGTGAGGGGAATTAAACATTAATGTTACATGTAAATTTATTTATTTATTGTTTAAAATTACAATTAAAAATTCTGATTTTATAGGTTATGAAACTGCTGGTCATCAACTTGACAATTGACTACAACTTAAGAACCATTTAAATGTAAGTGATTTACAAATTCATAATATTTAAAACTATTTTTATTTATTTAAAATTCAATTTCTCAACTAAACATTTAGAAAATTAATTTATCTATTTTTTTTTATTTCTTAGTTGGTATTTTTTATAATACAGTTAAATACTATAAATTGTTTCAAATGTCACATTTATACACCCACAAAGATCATGTTTATCCTACAGAGTAAACTAAAATAAGTTAAAATTTTAACTATTTACCTAATGTAGGTAAATAATATTTTCAATAATTTAATCACGAGACTAATATTTTATTTTATCCCCCTAACTTTTCATTAATTGTGTGATGAAACTATTAAAACCTGTGATTTACTTGTATAATGAGGTTGTGTAGTTTTAATATAGGGGAAATAAGCCAAGTTATGACTAATGTATAATAAAGTGATCTAGTTCATCAGTACTCCAAAATTCTTGAGCCCTCAGATTTTTGCCAATATTAATTTTATAAAATAGTAAACTTAGCAATTACACTTAAGCGCCGTCGCACCGTTCATAAACTAAACACATTGTTTCCACAAAAAACCCACTGTGGCGGTTTATTTTTTGTAATAACCCTTATTGGATCAACGGCAAAGTAATGTAGTGTGGTGCTGGTAGTAAAATCCGCGAACGGTAGAACCGTTTGGCCCCAACAGCCAATGTACCGCAGTAGACCCTTAGGCATTACCTATTATAATACATACATTTTCATAACTCTTTAAAATTTTCAACACATTAGATACTTACACTCATTATTTCAACGACTAGAAGTAAAAAAATAATTAATTGATTGAATGCATTACTGTCACATGTGGACTATTCATTTTAGCCGTTTAGATGATTTATTGCTGTTATTTTTCCCATGTGATTATAGGTGTCTTCATAACTTAAGGGGATTCGATAATGTGATTTTCTGTTTTTGTCTAAAACACGCGCGGCATAGTATTTTAGACGTGTTTTTTGCCAAACATTCCAATTGATCTATTGAAGCGATAAGAATTCTGAAAACTGATTTGAATTCGTCATCAAGTCTACTTGAAAACGACTTTCCCACATTTTTGATATTATCCCCAAATTCTAGAAAACGTCATATTAAAAAAGAGTATTTAAACATTTTTGTATTTCAATTTTTGGAGAAGCTAAAATCAAAAAATCAAAATTGTGGGAAAGTCGATTTCAAGTAGACTTGTCGACGAATTCAAATCTGTTTTCAGAATACTCATCGCTTCAATAGATCGATTGGAATGTTTGGCAAAAAACACGTCTAAAATACTATGTCGCGCGTGTGTTAGACAAAAACAGAAAATCACGGTATGGAATCCCCTTAATATAAAATTACTACCTAAAAAATTATTAATATTTATTTTAATTATTATGTTTATAGTTTTATTTTTTAAAATAATTGTGTTTGTTTTTGTTTTTAGACTTCCCTGGCCCTAAAAAATGTAGATCTTAAAACAAATTAAATATTTTCAAACATGATGATAGACTTAACTGAAGATGATGATGAAGAAAATTCTTCTTCTATAATTGAAGACAAAAATGAACCACATAACTTAAATAATATTAATGCATCACCTCATCAAATGGAAGTTGTTGATAATGATTCTTCAACAACAGTCAATGATAATGATATACATGCAATTTCTCAAGATAATCCATCGGAAATAAATCAGTCAGAAATAACTACGGGCTTTGTCAATATAAATAGTACCCAAGAAAGTGTCCAAGCAAATACAATTGATCTCTGTTCCAGTGACGATGAAGATATGAATATTGACCAATCAGCGAATAATCCAGTAGTGAAATTAGATGGCATTAAATTAATAAAAAGGCCTAAAAATGTCAAAAAAATTCTTCCTAAACATAGAAAAAAAACGGAAAAAACTTTAGACTTTTTGACTGGCCAGAGGGAAAATGATTTAGTTAATTCAAATGTTAAACTCAATGGGTATGAGTTACATATGAGAGATATAATTAAATTACTTACACCTAAATCCTGGCTGAATGATGTTATTATAATGAATTATATTTCTCTACTGGTTAAGAACTGCGAAGACACATTAGTGATATCCACAGATACTTGGATAGATTTTGGACGCAGAAAGCATGAAACTGTTATGAGATGGGCCAACAAAAATAATTTATATGATTTCAAAAGAATTGTTATTCCCATAAACCCAAACCAAAATCACTGGGCCTTATTTGTGGTCGACATTTGGGAAGGGATAATACATTCTTTTGATAGTTTCAATAAAACTCATATAAAGGAATATAATATAGTGTCTGAATTTTTAACTCTGGCATATAATTACTCAGTAAAAAAACCAAGTGAGGATAGGACCATGCCTATTTGGAAATATCAAATTGAGAAATCTCCCCAACAAAAAAATACTTTCGATTGTGGCATTTTTACATGTACCAATGCGAGATATTTTTTATTGGGGAAAATACTCGAATTCGCACAGCCAGATTGTCAACTTTTACGAAAAAGAATTGCCTATGAACTTATTCACAACGAACTTATTCAGGATCAGTCAACTAATCTTTAAATTATTATTATTTTAATAACCTTCATTGTTAAAACACACTATATTGTGTATTGTTATATTATAATGTAAATTTTAATTGTTAAAACATAAGTATGATTATTAATTTTGTACCCAGTTAGAGAGCTACAAGCCAGAGTAATAATTTTTTTTCTTTTGTAAATATATCTGTATAGATCTTAACTAATATCAATCAAACTCAAATTTTCCAATTATTTGTGATATTATAATAATACATTGTGACCAAACTAACTGAACAATTATTTCAACAACGGTATTGTGAAACTGTGAACTAAAAGCGATTTAATACAAACTTCCAGTCATTCCATAATTCTTACATAATTGTTCACGGTAAATTTGTTTATATATAATATGTAACTGTATAATTTTTATTTTATCATATAATATTAGGTATTATTGTAATTACTTATTGTGTATTTATTTATGTTAAAATTTTTTTTTTATTCAGTTATAGTTTGTTACATCTATTGTATTTAGGTACCATTATTATTATTATATAGTTATCAAGTAACATTTAATGGAAATAAAAAAATAAAAATGTAATTAGCGTGGAAAAATAATATTAGGTAGGTAATAATAGTTACTAACAACATAATGTTTATAATCAAAAGTAAAAAATATCATTTATAATATCTGATTAATATAATACATTTGATTGCTAGAAAACGAGTTTGTATATTTATGTATAGTTTTAATTCATAATAATAAAAAATAAAATTATGATTGATAGATCAACATTAAATTGTTGTTAATTATTAAAAAAAATAATAAAAATAGTGTTGATACAGAAAATGTTTTTCTTTTATGTAGGTATTATCTAGATGTTGTGTGCTCACAATTTGATTTTGCCAGAAGCAAAGGACTGCATAAAGCCTAACTGTACAGTTTATATTCCTAGTATTTTAAAATTGTATAGAATTTTAAAAATATTTAATATTAATCATAACATTACTTAACTTAAGTTAAATATGATATCAAAATCGATATTATGATAGGAAATAAAGTTGTGATGTTTGGTTGATGATAGGAGGGGTAAATCCACTCTGCTTTAGTGCTCTCTGACCCTTCTCACAAGGTATACATATTCACTGTTAAAATTGTGCTTGGTGAACTAAACATTTACCCGAGTATTTCGATACATAAAAATTGAATTTAGGATGAGCATATTATGAGTTATAAGTAGGTATATAAAGTTAAGAAAAGCGGAGTAGTGGACCAACATTTTGCGTGGGTAACCATGTAATACTCCACTCACTCTACTCATCCAAACTTTAAATATTTTTAACCCTCGTTTATAACTCATAAACTACTCTGCATAAATTTGATTATTATGTATCGAAATATATAGAAAAACATGTTCTGTTTTGGAATATGAAATTATAACTGTATTTTTTCATTCTAAAAATCAAGACTTAAAAAATGTTAAGGATAAAAAATATTTAAAAATTTGTTTTTTCTTCAAATAATGAGAGTACAATGATAAAAGAATTACCCAGTATAAATAAGAAAAAAATTATGGTTTTCTTATTTATTGTAAAATAAAATAAAATATAATATAATAAGTATTTTAATTGTTCGCGTGCCATGGATTTTCTATCCCTGTCCTAATATTCTATAATGTGTCATGTATTTGAATTTGGTGATAATCATTTTATGTAAAATTTGATTCAGAGCAGAGATGATGTGTCGACTTATGTTTCAAAAGATATTTAATAATATGTTTATATAAGGTACTATTAGTAATTTATTTCTGTATTCGTAATACAATACCTAGGCAGGGCCACGGAGAGAAAAGAGAATGCCTAGCGGGGATTTCCCAACCTCTTGTCAGGCCTGTACCTAGGTGAAGGTAAGATGCTGAAGACTGAGCTATAATTCTTATCAATACCAATATTAATTATGATAATATTAATTATATTCAAATACTATTATTATAAGATAACTTATAGATATAATAATTATAATATATATAATGCACATATATACCATACCATTACAGTGGATTTTATGGGTCTTAATTTGTAATGGTGCAAAATAATGTTTATATAACTTTCTTTTCTTATGCAAGATACAACCAATCTCCTTCCTACTTTTTTTAATCTTATTTAATTTTATTATAGTGGGGCTTCAGGTCTCCCCAAATCTCAAACAATATTTGCATGGCTCCATCATAAGCGTTATAAATGCATATTTCACAAGTTTCGTCAATTTTAAGGAAAAATTGCATATTTCTTGATTTTCATACCCTTATTATCTTATATTTAATATTTTCTACAAACAATTGATCTTTTTCTTTCTTAAGCTGTGTATTTTAATAATAATATAACTCAATATTATTTTATGTAGGGTAGGTATTTATTGTTATAGTCGCTATTGACTATTAAATTAACAACAATAGTGCGATGCGTATTTAATATATATCACGCTAATATTCCGAATAAATTTTTTCAGTTCAATAAAATCTCAAAATGGTATTTTAAGATATATTACAAATTTATTTTTTCATAGTTATTTTACGTTTCTTTTAGTGCAAATAAAAACTTATAATGGTTTTTTTGGAGTTTTGAATTTTTATGGATATTTATTAAACTTTTTAGCATATTTTAGAATTTTTTTCATTTATATTTACATGCACATTTTTCTTTTTTCAGCTCCTATAACTTCCGAGCCCTAGTATAAACATTATTATATTCAGTCACTTGTACTGCCTGTGCGTACAGAATTGCCACTTTGAAAATAAATCATTAATTAAGAATAAAAATATCTAGATTAGAAAAATGTATGGTAATTATTTGTTAGTTGATACACGCACTAATAACCAAGTTACCAAAACAATATTTGCCTATAATATTTATTTCGTTAAAATACCTACGTCTGATCGCTGACCTCTTAAAAATCATAAATACACCTACCTACCTACATACATAAACATGTTCTGCATCTGAACTTAAATCAAGAGGAAAGATCATCGTCGTTTGTGGAATCGATAATTTGTTATAAAACAATTCAAGTTAAGAGTATGTCACACCCGCATGTGTTGTCTCCGTCTTATAAATGTACAACATAGCAAAAACAGTTATGCGCGGGACAACTTTTCTCGTACCATATTTGCTGTAGAGCTACCAAATTAAAAAAACACGTAAAGAAAAACTTTATCTATGCAACAGCGTGCTCTTTTTTTTTAATAGTACTATCCAATCATTTTTTATAAGCAAATGAAAAAAACAAATAAACCAAATGTTTAGAAGCAAAAAACTTTTATTGTATTTATGTTATCCAAAATATGGGTACGTTGTTGCATAGATAATTTTCCATCATATATGTTCAGAAATTTTGGAGCCACTACTACAAACACAGAAAGATAAAAGTTGTCCCTCGCAAAACCGTTTTTGCTTTGTTGTACATTTCTAAGACAGAGACAACACATGAGAGTGTGGCGTCCCCTTAAGATTCCAAATGCATTATAATTGGGATAAACTAAAATATTTATAGAAAATCTAGAATATATTTACGCAACCATTTTTAACCAATTTTTTTTCTTCTCTTTTTATTCGGAAAGGACAATTCCAGCAATTAATGTAATGTTTGTAAATGGTGGTACGAATTGGATAAATTACGATTGTCAGATGATGGGTAAAAGTGTTGACTATGTACTACCTATATATATATATTTACAACAATTTGTTTTTTGTGTAATAGGTAACTCAAAGCTAAAGATATATTATTTGGTCCTGCCCAAAAATAACTCAGGACTATGGAACGGAAAAAGTCTCAGGACAAAAGAAATTCATAAAACTAATGAAATATACAATTTGGAACATTTAAAATAAAATTAAAATATAACCACTTTGTATAATATATTAATTTTGTGTAAAAGATACGTTAATAAAATGATAAAATCTACTATTCACATATTATATTATATTATACTAAATATGTGAAAATAAAATTGAACTTAAAGATTTTTTAAAAGGTATAGCACAAAATATAAAGTTACAGCTCGAGTTACAGCAATAACAATTTATATAACTAGGATTTTTATAATTATGTAAAATTTTATTTTTCTATTGACATCTAAGTTCTAACTTAGTGGTATAGACGTATAGACATATATAATTTTTTAATAATATTATTGACTAAGATTCAATGAGATACCTATTATTTTATAATTTTATAATTATTAGCTATTATTTTAGTTCCCACTCTCTCTCTAATTCACTTATAATTTCACGGCCCAATTACCTATAAAAGAAGTTTTACTTACCCAGAGTCTAATGGTGTGCTCACACACTCCCATTTTTTTTTTGTATAATTTTATAAATACTAGCTATTATTTTTGTTTTCATCTGTTTTGTATTTAGTAGTTACTTGTAATATGATTACATAATTATTAGATATTATTTTGAGAAAACAGACTTTTTACCCCCCCCCCCCCCACACCAAAAAAAGACTTTTTTTCCTACCATCCTCATGTTAGGTAGCTAGTGGACGAAAGGTGACCACAAGCGTTCGGCAGGAAATCGGAATGCAAACTTATCAATTAATAATAATTTCTTGACAACTGTGCTGTCAAGAAAAATAGTATTATAAAATAATAGTTATAATAGTAGGTAAGTAGGTAACAAAATGCATAGCGTGTGTATTACCTATGTGCCGGTGAAGACTGATTACATTATTATGTTGCTACCAATCGATAATAACGGCCAACGGTTGATGTCATATTCGTCGTCTCGATCAGACCAAATCAAAGGATGTAGCAATTGCGGACGATGATTGGACACCAGCTGCATGGATTGTGCGTACGCGGGTGTCGGGGACGCGAATACGTAATGCCACGTTGGTTACAAGCGGAAACTTCCGGACAAAAACGACACTGTGTGAGAAAAGTCGGCACAACTTTCATTCGGATAACGATCGAAATACATCCCAAGGATATATAATATTATGTATAAATATATAATATGTATAAATGTTATATTATTCAGTAGCCGGCGGCACGTCGTCGGAACGGACCAAACCCACGTGTACGGATGGCGTTCACGAGCGTGATAACGGTTATAAATCATAGCAACTTACGGCAAAAGCACGGAACAATAATGAGCGATGATGGGTCGAGAAAATTAAAAAAGCACGGATTCACGGATGGATAATAATGGCGACGATACGCAGGATCGCACGAGGTATACAACGGAAACGACTAAATTACGGCACATAAAAAAGGTCGACGGATGAATAACAAGAAATGAATAACGTCTATTGTAACAGGCAACAGCCTTGAGCAGTTGAGTCCTCTGGGGTGTTTTGGGGGGACGTGGGGTGAGGAGCAGAGATCGACGGTCGACGATGCTAGTATGCGACGAAAAACCCCCACCACCCACATCACAAAAGCCTCATTTAACATTTACTCCTCCAAGTGACTCACAAAAACAGCTGGTACCAATCGACGCCCCTCAACCATGTCTGTGACTAAAAACTCCAAGGACCAATTAAACGGTTTTTGAGGGAAGTTAGCTAGTAAATCAGTTAAGTTAAAAATTGAGTTATTAAAAAGTTAAAATTAACTTTATGACTCGTTTATGCCCAGGATCGCTGATTGGTGATTGGTGGTTAGCAACTTCTAAAATTTTTAAATAACTTACTATTTTGTAGTAATTAATCTTATTCCTTTTTATTGAACACTTTTATGTCTTAGTCAATTTAAGTAACTATATATGTTTCTACTAAATTAATCAATTAAGAAATAATTATTTATTTACTCTTATTTAAAACCATTGTATGCATCGTGATTAAATAAAACCATATTAAATTAATTTGTAATTTTAACCATACATAACGTAAGTTGTGTATTTTTCAAATCGATTATATATAACATTTAGAATATTCAATATTTATGTGTGTATAATATGGTTAACATTTTGTCAATAAATATTTGCCATAATAAGTAATTGGTATAAAACACTTAACTATAAAACATTAACAATTAAAAGGTTTAAAAATAACCTCAAGGGTAAAAAAAACTTTAGATGGTTAACAAAAAATTAAATCAGATTGTGATTAAAAACACTAGTCAATGTAAGTTAATGTAGGTAAGACATTCATAACCTGGTTTCTCAGAAGCTGTTATTTACTTCCCAGTTAACATTTTGTAATGATAATATTATAATAATGTTATAATAACGTTATACTAATATTATTCGTTATTATAATGTTATAATAATATTATTAAACAAAAACTGTCTGGGTTATTATAACAAACCAATTTGTATAATCTTGTGAAAATATTAGAAGTGATAAGTGATAAGTGTAAGTGTGTAACATATTACATAACTTTATTCATTGAACTATTATATTTTTAATTTTATAAAATGCATTGAAATTGCCTATACAAACCCCTTTTATTTATATTTTTTATAGATAGTTTAAATAATTAATATTATATTAAATAATATATTCTCCCTAAAAACAAATCATTTTTATATCATATAGCTAATTGAAATGTATAGTATTTTCATATAGGTGCCCACTGCAGATCACTGGCTCGCTGCGCTTGCACAGACAAATAAATCGAAAACATCCCACGACTTGTTATGTAAAACCAGCTATTCACGGATGGGTCATGGAGTTTAAATGGCTATAACTTCAAAACCAAGTCCGCTCGCCGAATTTTGACTTACCTATCCATCGTTTTCAGCATTCTTAACTATAGATGAGTACTATAAAACAAAAAATTGCAAAAAAGGGGTTGTCCGGTTAAACAGAAATATACCAAAATTATACCTTAGCCGGTTGCCACCCTCACAATTACGCCACTCAAACTGAAGTATATACCTACAACTAATTGAAAAATAAATTAGAAAAAGAGGCATCCGCATAGGCGCACATTGGGTGTGAATTTAAGGGGTGCTGGAATAATTTATGTTACATAGATCCGTGGGGGGCTTTGCCCCACATCCCTCTAAATCCTAATACTATAATAAACTGCATTACATTAGTTTTAAATTTGTATACAATAATATGTAAATAGTAATGAAACAAATAGTCTCTATGATTGTTAAGAAAACGCTAGGTACACCCACATGCCGTGTTGTCTCCGTATTACAAATGTTAATGAAAAACTGTTTTGCAAGGGTATAAGAACCTCCCAGGCTGTACTCTAAGCTAAGCAACTAAAATTCCACACAATAAAAATGAAAAAATTTAATGTGCATCATTGTTATTATATTTCCGATGTCAGAACTAAAAAAAAGTTATTTAAGTTTGAAAAACTCAAAAATAATTATTTTTTAATTTTTAAACTATAAGAACTTTTTCGTATTTGTGATATCGAAAATTAAAAACAATGTTGCACAGTCAATGTTCTCCTCTTTTTAGTAGAAACATTTGGTTGCATAACTTGAACCATAGCCTGAGTGGTTCTTATCAGCGCAAAACCGTTTTTACTAAGTTTTATTTTTGTAAAACGGAGACCACACATGCGGGTGTAGCATCCTCTTAAGTCTTAATAATATTTGTCATTCCGAATTTATTCGATTCAGCGTAACCCGCAGAATAAATAAAAAGGCATATTAGTAAAAACCAAGTAATAACCAAAGTTATAAATAGAACTTTCGTACCCAACCATGAACCGTAAGATAATATAATTTTCTATAATAATATTATGATTGCTGCATATTGGCAAAATGCATTATGTGCATCTGGTAAACACCAAATCACTATTCAGAATCATTTTTCAAAATGTGCACTAATCGTGTATAAATTTAACACTTCTATTAAAGTGGTAAATCCAGGATTTTTTTGGAAGGAAGGGGCTTATCAGTTATATATTTCATTACAAAATAAAAACCATAATAACGGCAAAATGAGTAATTAAAAAAAAACCGTTTTAAATTGTTAGAAGGGGCTGTAGCTGACCCCCTCCCAGAAACGTCACTGCGGTGGCCAATTTAATGACAAGGTAAACTCAAAAGTCAAAATCTATACAGCAAAGCGACTTTCATAGTTTTTTTTTTTTAATTTGATAGGTAAGAACAATATTTATGGCTTTTCAAAAATATAAAATGTATTTTGTTTAACAGTGCTTTATTTGTATCATGGTAGTTTTGCACTTTGCTATTTTGGTACCTATAGAAATATGAATCCCGGAAAAAAAATCCCCAGATTACAATATTACTCACAACCACATGCAACATGAACAAATATTTTTTAAACGTTAGTTGAGGGGTGACATTCCAAAATGTACTATTGTCATAAAGTTGATTTTCCAGGAAGAGCAGTTTTGGTTTTGTTAAATATTAATATTATCTCCTATAATAGTGATACTGTGTGAATAAGTACGTTTTTGATGATTTATACATTTATGAACAGATTTTTTTCATGGAATAGATGATTAAAGTTTAATTTTGATAGCGCCAATCGACTTCCCGCCTTTTTTTGTACAAGAATCGACGCGTATCTCGATTTTGCATATTTTGGCAATAGTACGTTTTGGAATGTCACCCCTCAATTAGCATCTATAATTATCATTTACCACATTATTAATATTCAATTACAAATACGTATATTATATTATTATATTATAAAAATTATACATTATAAATAATACTTTGTTTTAAATATTATGTGTAATTCAACTTAATTAATTTAACAAATTCACAAATATAGCATATAAAAATATTTTGAATGATCGATACGTCAAATAATAAAGTTAAAAACATAGTATACAAAATAAAGGTAATAATAATAATAATTATCAAACAATAATTTAATAAATGTAGACACGAGGCATATTACACATAATATATTATGATATTATAATATAATATACGTATTTGTAATTATATATTAATAATGTGGTAAATAGTAACTATAGATTTGCAAATAAAAATTAAAACGAGTCAGCGCACCATTTATTCTCTCTCTGGCGCACGCACAACAGAGACAATTAATGTTTGGCAGAACCAACCCTGTTTTGTTACTTTTAATATTAGAGTTTTTATTGTCAAATTTTAATTTAAGTACATTACCCTACGTTTGCTTTTTTACAATATTTTATTTTTATACAATTTTTAAGCATTTTTAAATTGTGATAATTAACACGTTTACAAAGTTATAACTTATAAGTTGTAACATAGGTGAATTCACTCTAATATTAAAAGTAATAGCACAGGGTCTGTTCTGTAAATTTGTTATGTTGCGCATAAATATTGTGATGACATCCTCTCAAAACGTTTCTGCTTTGAACTCTAGTGTAGTTGCATCTCATTCCTCAATGTTGTATTTATTATACTTATCAATTTTCTTTACATTAGGTAGGTATATATTATATATGTTTTCCAGTTATTCTAGTTTTATTCATTGTACCTATGCTTAACCTATTTATATAATATAATTTCATTGTTGTACAATTGCAAGTATAATTTGTAATATGAATACCTAATATTATTTTTTTACTAACCACAGTGTCACATCAGTATACCCAATGGTTACTGTTGCCGTCTAGTAAAGTACCTATAACTTCAGTAATAGTATTCACTATTCAAATACTTTAAAAGCACTCAAATACAGATTTTAAATAGCAGGTACTTTTAATAAAAAGCACCTCGACAAAGCATATAAAATTCTCAAAGTATCTGTAATTATATAAAATACATATTTTATTTTAGATTATAATTCTATTTTAAATTTTAGAAGTTAAAAAGTATCAATAGGTAATTTTCAACATTTTAGTGATATTAAAGTAATTTAAGTAAATATTAATACTGAATCGGCTGAAGTAGAATTGCCAAAATTGAAACTAAATTTTTAACTCTTTCAAATGAATATACAACTTTGTTGCCTCGTGAGTTGTTAAGTTCATTAATAATTGATGATGTGATCTGATACTTAATTATTAATAATGGGAAAGAAAAGTCTACCTTTATAATTTTATACCATGAAAGGTAATACCTACTAATATTTTACAAAAAATCTTAGACACTAATACTTTAAACAAGGATTTAATTTTGATAACCATAAACACACTTTTAAAAGGAGAACATTGGATTTTAGGTATAATTCATTTTAAACTTAAAACAGTTATTATTTTATACTCGCTTCTTTCCCTAGATGAAAGAAAAGAGCATTTTATTTGCTTACTTCACATATTATTTATGTTATAATATTTTAAATCTATTGCAACAAAACAAGTTTGAATTTTAATTTGTGTGAATGGCAATGTATGTAAGTACACTAATGAGTCATTACTACAAAGCAACACTGATTGTGCTTTGTACGTATGTTTACATGCATTTTGTTACATTACTGATTCATATTTTTTTAATACACCTTCAATTGATGGCAGAGAATGGCTCTTTAATAATTCTAAAAAATATTTAGAATTAGTTGATAAATTAAGTTTTACTTAGGTATTTATCATTTTAAATGTTTTGATTAATTAATGTTTTTTAAAATATCTGTAAAAAATCTAACAACTAACATTAAACCAATAATAGATATACCGTATTTATTTACAACAGTTAAAATATTTTTGTAAAAACTTTTGAATATTTCAGCATTTAATATACATTTTTACAATTTAGTTATGTAGGTGTACATAATTTGTCATAGTTGAAGTGAGGCAGTCAATTGACTTATTTGTATTCATATCGCATCCAATTGTAACCAGTAACATAAAACAAGCCTATTATAAAGACAAATAAAAATATATACATTTGGGTACCTATTTTGACACATTCATTACTGTCTTAATAATTGAATTGAATTATATAATTATTTAATCTTAATACAATTATTTAAATTTTACAGTGAGTAACAGAAAGACCTGACAAAAAATGATGCTACCTACTTAAATGTATGACAAAAACTATAAAAATTATATGATTAATAAATAATTTATGAAAAATATTCATGTCAGGAAATTCCCAAAAATAATATTTTGAAAAAAGTTATTACGTTATAAGTTAGGTTCTACGTTCTAATCAAAAAAATAATTATGTATAAAAAAGTTTTAAAAAATAAACTACTTGACTTAGATAAATGTTTCTAACATCAAAATTGTTCTTATAATCAGATATAAAAATTGGCTAGTTTCAATATTTCCAAAAAAATTGAATAAAATTTAAAATTTTTTATTTTCACTATTAAAAAAAATTTTTATTATTATTTGTGTATTGCAAGTGACTATACATTAAATATATATATAAAAAAATAAAGAAATGTTGATTAGAGAAAAAGCTATTTCATCTGTCACACTCTGTAGATGATCTTATTATTATTTGATTATTAACACTGAAATTTGATCTCAAAGTTGTTAATTACTTAAATTAAATATGTTTTTTGGTATTTAGATAATTAATTAGTTATATTTCTAAAAATTTCAAATGTTAGTCAGCATCCAATAAAATTAATTAAAGAATTCAATTTTACTCTTCAAACATAATAGAATGTCTAGCCCAAATGTATTATCTTCATCTAACACATACAATACCAAAATATATGGTTGAACACCTTCAGCAGTTCCCATTTCTTGTTGTTAGCTTGGATATTATAGTGAATTGACTATTATCAAATTCAAGATCATGTAAGAGCTTTTGTAATATTATCTATGTTAGGTATCTCATTTGGTTTTCACAATATTTAAATTTTAAATATTAATATTCCAGACCTAGTGGCTGGTACTCATGAATTGATTAATAATTAAAATATTGTACAAAACAAACGAGAGAACATAGATAATGGTTTTTTCTTTAAGTTTGATTATAGGTCAATACACAAAATTTAGGCTAATTAGGTCTGCTGAACATACATTTAGGTATGTTATGCAATAGTAAGACAGGTTTCTGCAAGTTACAACAAATGCGCGAACAATATATTCTTATAAATGATTGCAAAAAACGCCACTCCAATATGCAAAATATTCAATGTAAGAATTATATAAACAATATTATACAAAATACATGGATTGCTCACTTGTGGTAAAATAATACATTATATTAAATAATTAAATTAAAATAATTACATCTTACATCAGAATAATACCGCTAAAATTATGTTCCACCAAAGATTCCCAAATCTCCATTAATCACTGTTACTGTGTAAATTATGCACTAAATTGTATAGATTATATTCAGCATATAAAAAATATTATATTATTAATAATTTGCAACTCATTTTTCCAAAATAGGAAATGTATAATATCAATATATCAACTAAAAAATATAGTTTAATATAAATAATAAATAATTAAAATACCTACTATTAACAATATTATTCTTAAATAAAAATTCTGTGGTTTTCTGTGAAATTAACACAACAATCAACAAATTTCACTATGTTGTGATGACTGCAGGGTCATTTATTTTTATTTTTTCATCAAATGTAAATCTAGTATAAAATAACAAATCACCATTCGTAAAAAACAAAAAAAACATTTAAATTTTTTACACATTAACGAATACATAAATAATCTTTTATGTCTTATATTATCTAAGTTTGTTGGCATTTAAAAACGAATAACAGTAGATACTTGAAATTTACACTGAATATTACTTTATTTTTTTATTATTTCCAATACCTACTTTTTTAATGTGTAAATAACCAATAATATGGTTTAAAATAATAAAAAGTAAATGTTCATGCTATATGCATCGTCAATAAATAATTTATTATATTTTTTATTTAATTATTTATAAATTAACGTAACTTGGATTTGATTAAAAGTAACTCGTTATTTATTAAGTTTATGTCTATAAAACCAGTTAAGGTAAAAATTAAGTTAATGAAAATTAAATTAAAAAAAATTAAGTTAAAAACTTTTAACTTAACTTTAACTTTTTATTACTCGTTTATGCTCAGGCTAGCTATCAGTTATCACTATGCCTACAACTAAAAATCATAATATTTTTCTGGGTAGATACCTTATTATTTTGTTTAGTGTTTTATAATATAAATATTGAAGATTTTCAAACAGTTATAGTAAGGATGATGTACCTATATTAATTAATTAAACATTACACCAATGAATACAATTTCTACATTTTTTTTTTTCAAAAATGTTATTTGTAATTAACTCTTTTTTCTTATATTTTGTATACTAATTATTAGGTAAAATTGGCCATTAGGACACTAGGTAAACATTTTACAAAGGAACTCGGAGCATTAGTGGGTAGTGGGTAGTGGGTACCGAAATCAAATATTTCTCTGCACGACTAGACCACCAAAAAATTAGCCCAAGTTACGCCACTGGGTTAAAACATAAGTCTCATACGAGAGTGTAAATATTGTCTATCCAATTGAAGAACAAAAACTAATTAGTAAATACGTAATAGTAATATTTTTGGTTTGTTTTAATGAAATTGTATTTATTTTTTGGAGCTTTTGAATGTATACATTTTTTGGTTTGAAATGTTTGAATAAATAACAAATTATAAATTATACATATACTTATACATTATAAAGTATTATGGGAAAGACCTTTTTGGGGTCAAAATCGTTTTTTGACATGAAAACGAAATAGACTGGAACAGTGAAATATTATAAAATTAAAAACAAAATAAATTAACTTAACTTACTTCTTAAAATGAAAAATTAACTCGTTAATTTCACGTTAATTAAGAAAGAAATTTAATAAGTTAACAGTTAAGTTAATGAAAAGCCAAAAGTAACTAGTTAAGTTAAAAAGTTAAAATAAAATTAACTTTTTAACTTAACTTTAACTTTTTAACTCGTTAATGCCCAGCCTTGGTTTTAGGAGTCAACGTTTGAATTAGCTAGGATAATAAATATAATAATAATTAATATTTTTATTAACATAATAGATTATTGGTTATACGGTCGTCCGCTAAGACACAAAAATGAAAAAAAAGCAAAAAAATTCTGTTCCTAGACTGGAATCGATCCTACATTTTCTCTACATCGTATGTAGGTTGTAGTCATAATAAAATATCGGAGTAGTATAATGTCGTAGCAGTAGTAGTACGTGGAAGTTGTGTCAACACCTTTGCCACACGGCAAACCGCACACGATTTGTAGTGTGTACGTAGTACTTCATGACGACGTGCATTATATGTTTGTGCATCGACGCGTCGCTGTTATCAATAATAACTTTTAAGCAATTAACATTAACATGCTGTAATTTGATATTTTTATATTCATTATTTTCAATATTGCTTTCTCTTTTTTCCGCTTTTGCCGATTGAGGGAAGCGTAATATACCTTTCGTGGTATTCTCGTTTCTTGTGATTTCTCGTTCGTGTTGGTCGATTGAACATGAGTAACGCTCCTGAAAAAGATTTGGCCAGTCTGGAGCAGCAGGTAAGACGAACTGCATTTCATAATACATTTTTTTTAAACATTTTTAAATAATTAAATCTATAATCCGGAAAAAGTAATATATTAATTATGACGTGGACAATGTATGTAATATGTGCAATAGACAGTAGTTTTGACGCTAATTTTTAGTCAGGTTATCCAGGTACTAGCTGTACCATGATGAAATCTAAAAGTATTGTTCATCGGGACATTGAAATAACAGTTACCAATTGATATGTACAGTAATATCTCGGTAATCCGGCAGATAACGAAACGCTGGATTATTTGAAGTTCATAAATAAAAACATTTTTACTTATTGCAAAACCTGAATCCCTTCAACATTTTAAATGAACACGTACCTAATACAACACATTAACTAACCGATACACAATACACACATCAACGTTAACGGAATGAAAACTAAATGTCTAATCGATTAATTCAAAATTAAATCTATTAGTTTTATCATTCATGATAATAAACTTATGATTAGTATAGCAAAAAAAAAAAAAATAGCCAGATTACTGGACTCGATTATCGAGAGTCTACTGTAATTGTTTTGTCTGTTGGAAAGATGTCATCTGTGTCCAATTTATTACATTATACACAAATAAAAAACAGATAATAATGATTTATCTGTTTTTTTTTATTTGTTGTAGTTGGCTGCTCCAGACTTGCAAAATACATATGCAAAAAAACAAGGTAAGTTTTGGTATTTAATGCAGTTATTATGACATAATATATTAGACATTTTAATTTTTGTGATTATTTATCTGGCTGCAAGACTGTATATATATTTTTTATTTGTGTTAATATAAATACAAATATCTTAATCAAATTATTCTAGTATCTGACGATAACTATTTACTGATGAATATTTTATTAGTGTATTTCCATGTTAGTATTCTGACATAGCTACCAATCAGGTTAGGCAGACAAACCTTTGGCTTCAATTTTCGTTAAGCATTATAATTTCAATAATAACTTATAATAAAAAAAACCTTTCATAAAAGAATGACAATTTCAAATACTTGAAAAATATTTAAATCACAACTTGCTCTCAAAAATAAAAATAAAAAAGTTTTCTTAAATAATTTTATTACAGCACTAGCCTCCAAGCACATAATTCATTTTTATATTTTGTGATATAATTACACAATGTCTATTAAAATAATACCTAACCTGTCTATAACATTTGTAAATTGTACTTGCTTAATGTCAATTTAAATCGATTTATGTTTTTGGTATTTGGTTATTGTATTATTGATTAACTAATTAAAAAAAAAAATTATTTAAAGAAAACTTCTATCAGTAAATAGCTTAGAAATGTTGTTATAATATACATATTATGTAAATTAGTTCTATGGCCTATTCATTTGATAATATATTTCTTTAGTTCATAAATGTATTTATTTCTTTGTAGTTATAATAATATGACTAATTATGAATTTATAACAATGATAGATACAATACCTTATTCAACATCTATAATACATATATTGTAATATTGTATTGTAACAATTTTTACGTTTTATTATAGACACTTAACTCCATAAAAAAATGGTCTATATTATAATTCTTAAATTTTAAGTATTCAAAAATTTTAAATTCATTTAAATAAAAATTAAAAACAATAGGTAGGTAAATAAGTTGTTAAAGTAATATAGGTCTTAATTAATAATATATTGATTATTATATAGGATCTACTTCTGTTCTCAAAAGTAAGAAAACGGAAACCAAAAAGAATGAAAGAGCCCCAAAACCGCAAAAGTCTGTTGAAGACAATAGTAAACAACAAGGAAAGTTTGTGGAATTACCGGGAGCTGAAATGGGAAAGGTTGTTGTTAGATTTCCTCCAGAAGCAAGCGGGTTAGTGCCTATGTGTTATGTATATTTTCATATTATATGCTTTATAGTTAATTTAATATTAATAATACATTGTTTTCAGATATTTGCATATTGGTCATGCAAAAGCTGCTCTATTAAATCAACACTATCAATTGGCTTTTAATGGACGTCTTATAATGCGTTTTGATGATACAAATCCAGCAAAGGAGAAGGAAGATTTTGAGAAGGTAAAAGAAAATAATATACATGATGTAACAAATTCAATATCTTCTTATTTTTACTAATTTGTCTGGTTTGCTTTTTTTTTGTCTATTTTAAAACAAATATTAAAATAAAAACCATATATTAAATAATGAGTTATGAGATTTAATCATAAATATTTTACTTTGTTTAAGGTTATATTAGAAGACGTTAATATGTTAAAAATTAAGCCCGATACTTTTACATATACTTCTGATCATTTTGATAAAATGTTAGATATATGTGAGAATGGAATGTTGAAAGAAGGCTTAGCTTATGTGGATGACACGGATGGAGATAAAATACGTTTGGAACGCGAGCAAAGAATAGATTCAATAAATCGAAACAACTGTAAGTCTTATGATTTAAATCTATTTAAAAATTATAAAAAATGTAAAGAACTCAAATATTTAATAATTAAGTACCTTACAGAGTTTTGAATTAAAGTTAATGTCTTGGTTATTATAAACAATAGCATTGACTAAATATCACAGGCGTGCACATTGAAGTGACTTGTAAGGATATACACACACTTGAAGTTTTTTTTTTTTAGTACCTATAACAAACCAAAAAATGAGTCAAAAAAGACTTAAATAATTTTCTAAAAACTTCTACGAAACTGCTGGAATTTGGAAGTTTCATTAAATTATAATACATGATAACTTTCCGTTATTGTAGGTTTTATTTATAATTTTTTTAGTATGTTTACTTTTTATAAGAGTTGGGACAGTATAAAGGAGTGGGTGGTAAAAAAAAAATAGCCAAATCTGCTATTTAAAAGTCTGTGCACGCCAATTCTAAAAGTCTTGGCTATTAATTTAATTATAATATAATAGTCTATAATAGTCCAACTTTATCAGAAAGTTTGTTATTGGAGCGTATTGTTTGGATTCCGACTATGTTATGCAATTTTTAAAATTAATTTACTCACATTTCAGCAATTGAGAAGAACCTAGAATTGTGGAAACAAATGGTTTTAGGTACAGAAATCGGTCTTAAGTGTTGTGTTCGGGCTAAAATTGATATGCAATCTGCAAATGGATGTTTGCGAGATCCAACAATATATCGTTGCAAGCCTGAACACCATCCTAGAACTGGTGATAAGTATAAGTAAGGATATTAAAACATATTATTTTATAGAATCAATGTGATCTATTCAATTATCATAAGATCATAAGTAAAGACTGGATTTATATGCGCTTAAAATCTTGAAAATGAGATGCTTCTGTGCTCTATTATTTCATCAAAATAATCTTTTATATGCAAAAATATTCTTTTTCATAAAAATGTATTAAACACTGAAAAAACAAATAAAAGTAATAGTTATATTTAATCTATAATATGGTGATATACTGCCATACTGGTGTACCTATATTTAACTGTTGTAAATTGTAACACAAACTTATGAATTCAAAAAATAATAATACTAAAATAAAAAACAATTCTATATAGTTCATTAACAGAATAATATTATGTGAATTAAGTGAATTACTTAATATAACTTGTAGTGTTCCCCAAGGTACAGTACTTGGTCCTCTTTTATTCATTATTTTTTTAAATGATCTTTTAAAAATACAAAATAATACTAATATTGAATTATTCAGTTTTGCTGACAACACAGCTATATTAGTTACTAACAAATCAATTGATAATTTATTTAGTGAATCAAATAAAGTCCTAAATAATGTGTATTATTGGTTCTGTAAAAATAAATTAAAATTGAATTTATCTAAATTTCAATTTATTTGTTTTTTGAAATAAATTCATCTAATATTCTTATAAATTACAATTTAACTGTCTATTCATTGAAATGTATATCCAATTTTAATTGTTTATGCCCTTCAAATTGTATTAATATTGAAGAAGTACAATAAATAAAATATCTAGGATTAGTTTTAAATTATAAATTAAAATGGGATAAGCATATTATTTCAATTAACAATAAATTACGCACATTTTTCTTATTTTCAAAGAAACTAGTTATCTATTTAATAATTCCTATAAAAGAAATATATATTTAACTTTGATTCAATCTTTTTATTCATATGATATATCTATTTGGGGAGGAACTTTTTATAATAATTAAATAAACTTAATATTACTATAAATTGTATCATACAATTTTTATTAAATCTGCCTATTTTAACTAGTACAACAATAATATTTAAAGAACTAAATGTGAAAAATCTGAATGCTGCAATATTGTATTTTCATTTGTATAATTTGATCTAAAACCTGTTGCAAAAATATAATTCATTATAATTATAATTAAAATCAGTAAAACTAAAAAAAAAAATGGTAAATGTACCTAATATATTTATTTGAAATTCTTATTTCTTTAATTTACAAATTAGTATTTATATTTTGTTTAATTATTGTTCATTAATATGTTGTTTATGTATGAATTACATATATTTGAATAATTATTATTTATGTTCTTTTAGGGTATATCCAACTTATGACTTTGCTTGTCCTATTGTGGATAGTTTTGAAGGTGTTACTCATTGTTTACGTACCACAGAGTATACTGATCGCGATGCTCAATATTATTGGTTTTGTGATGCATTAAAGCTTGGTACTCGCAGCAATGAAACCCGACCTTATGTGTGGTCGTATTCAAGATTAAATATGACTAATACTGTTCTATCGAAACGAAAGTTAACTTGGTTTGTTGAACAAGGCCACGTAGATGGATGGTTAGTATAATTGATAAATATAAATACTTTAATAATTTACCTAGTATGTATATAATTAGTTTCTTTTATAGTTTACTAATTGAAATTACAGATAGGTTCTTAATTTTATTACAACATTTAATTATACATACATTTTTTTTTACGTTTAAGGGATGATCCACGAATGCCGACTGTCCGTGGTGTCTTCAGGAGAGGAATGCAGGTGGAAGCATTGAAACAATTCATAGTGGCCCAAGGATCTTCCAGAACTGTTACAGCTATGCAATGGGATAAAATTTGGTCATTGAACCGCAGTATCGTTGATTCAATAGCACCAAGACATACTGCTTTGTTATTATCCAATTCAAATAAAGAAAATGTAGCATTATCTTATCCACCAGTTGAAGTTGTTGTAGAGAATGTTGAAAAACCATATAAAATTGACAATGTCCCTAAACATCCTAAAAATTCTCAATTAGGATTAAAGAATTGTGTCTGGGCCGCACCTAAAATTCTTATAGATTATAGTGATGCAGAGTTATTAGAAGCTGGACGAAGAGCAACATTTATTAACTGGGGAAATCTCCTGATAAACCGTATAGAAAGGTAATACTTATTGATAGGAAATCATAATAACATATAGATCATTAATTGTATCTTTGCTTCTTTAGGAACCAAAATAATAATAAAATAGAGAGAATTCATGCAGTGTCTGATCTTGAAAACACAGATTTTAAATCTACAGTCAAAGTTACGTGGTTACCAAAAACCGATTATTCAGAATCTGAAGAAGTTTTGCCTATTCTGGTACCAGTTGTTTGTGTTTATTTTGATCACTTAATTAGTAAAGCAGTATTAGCCAAAGATGATGATTTCAAGCAATACTTAAATACAGAAAATAGTCGTTGGGAATTGCAAATGATAGGTGATTCAGAGTTGAAAGATTTAAAAAAAGGAGATGTGATTCAGTTACAACGTAGAGGTTATTTTATATGTGATTCTACATACCAGCCATACAGGTAAGAATTAGTTATAGACATTTTTTTGTCTTCAATGTTTGATAAAATAAATAATTTTTTGAAGCATTCACACGGGAAAAGAAACGCCACTAGTATTGTTTAACATACCTGATGGTCACACTAAATCAGCAACTCCAATAACTACCGTTCCTTTACCAATCACCACAAGTAATATTAAGGTAATTAAAACTAATTATGCCTATATCAATAAAAAAAAAACTGTTCACCAATCATCAGCTTACCATAGTTTTTGATATACATGATGGATTTTTGGCATCATTTGCATAAACATAGTTTTCTTTGTTTTTTAAAATTATATTTTTGTCATCCAAATTTATGAATATCTATTTATTTTTTTTTGTTCAATTTGTTTTATATTTCTATTACTCATATAAGTTTTTTTTTTAATTTTTCTATGAATTTTACTGGGAGTTTGGAAAACTGTTCATCAGTCAACATTTATTGAATAAAATATGTTAAGTGTTATTTTACGACCAAGCTCGTCTTATAACTTTTTTTTATAAGTAATTTACAAAAATATTTTACCATGCTCAACTTTTTAAATTATACACTGAAGTCTTAATTAAAAATAAGTCTGTACAACCATTTCACAAAAATAATTGTAGTTTTGCTTTCATTACAGAAAAATACAAACAAGAACATTGACACTGTAATTAGCCAGATAAATGATCAAGCTAATAAAATACATGTTATGACGGTATGATGAATTTTTTATTGTTATTTTATAACCACTCAGTATTTAAATTTATTAAATTAACTGCAGAATAACAAAAGTGTATTATATTTCTATTAATAAACATGTTTTTTAAGTTATTTAATGTTGATGTATCTATTCATACATTTATTTTTATACTCATATGTAGAGCAAGAACTTAATGTACCAACATTTCTTAAAATATTCACTTATGCATATAAATATAAGTTTAAAAAAAAAAAAAACTTCACCAAATAATAATAAGAATATTGTTGCGTTCAATTTATAATACTAACTATTTATTTGAGGTGTTTAAAAATATTTTATATATGCAATAAAATATAAGAATATCACCTTACATTAAATAATATGAAATGTATACAAAAAATTTTCAAAATGAACTAAAAATGTTTAGCTTTTAATCACAAAGTCGTGAATTGTATTTTGTACTTTCTAAGCATATAACCAACCATAAAAAATATTCAAAAACATGAAAGTCCTGGCTCTACTTATAAGTTTAAAGTTTTGAATCAACTAATAGTTAAAACAATTATAAATGTCCTAATGATACATATTTTAAACTATAGGCTGACTTAGAAGAAGCTGGAAAAGTCTTACATGCATTAAAAGCAGAATATAAAAGTATTGCTGGAGTTGATTTTCCTTCAGGTGGTATTCCCACACCACAGCTAGTCAGTAACACTAATTTGGATCAAAGTAAACCTTCTGTAGATGCAATAGTTGTGAAAATTAACGAACAAGGAGATAAAGTGCGATCAATGAAAAACAGTAAAGCTTCTAAAGTGTGTAAACAATTTTTAGCATTCCTAATCACTAAAAGCCTTATAACTAGAATTTTTTTTTTAATTCCAATTTTTAATGATTTAGGCAGACATTGGGGAAGCTGTCAAAGTCTTGCTTGCTTTGAAAGCAGAGTATAAAAGTATTGCTGGGGTTGATTTTCCTGCAGGTGGTATTCCCACACCACAGCTAGTCAGTAATGCTGATTCTGATCAAAGTAAACCTTCTGTAGATTCAATTGTTGTGAAGATTAACGAACAAGGAGATAAAGTGCGATCAATGAAAAACAGTAAAGCTTCTAAAGTACGTAAACAATTTTTAGCATTCCCAATCACTAAAAACCTTACAACTCGGAATTTTTTTTTCAATTTCTCTTCATAGTCAATTTTAATTGTAATTTTTATTAATTTAGGCAGACATAGGGGAAGCTGTCAAAGTCTTACTTGCTTTGAAAGCAGAATATAAAAGTATTGCTGGGGTTGATTTTCCTTCAGGTGGTATTCCCACACCACAGCTAGTCAGTAACACTAATTCTGATCAAAATAAACCTTCTGTAGATGCAATAGTTGTGAAAATTAACGAACAAGGAGATAAAGTGCGATCAATGAAAAACAGTAAAGCTTCTAAAGTAAGAAAACAATTTTTAGCATTCCCAATCACTAAAAGCCTTATAACTAAATTTTTTTTTTTAATTCAAATTTTTATTGATTTAGGCAGACATTGGGGAAGCTGTCAAAGTCTTACTTTCTTTGAAAGCAGAATATAAAAGTATTGCTGGAGTTGATTTTCCTTCAGGTGGTATTCCCACACCACAGCTAGTCAGTAACACTAATTCTGATCAAAATAAACCTTCTGTGGATGCAATAGTTGTGAAAATTAACCAACAAGGAGATAAAGTGCGATCAATGAAAAACAGTAAAGCTTCTAAAGTATGTAAACCATTTTTAGCATTCCCAATCACTAAAAGCCTTATAATTAGAATTTATTTTTTTAATTTCAATTTTTATTGATTTAGGCAGACATTGGGGAAGCTGTCAAAGTCTTGCTTGCTTTGAAAGCAGAGTATAAAAGTATTGCTGGAGTTGATTTTCCTTCAGGTGGTATTCCCACACCACAGCTAGTCAGTAACACTAATTTGGATCAAAGTAAACCTTCTGTAGATGCAATTGTTGTGAAGATTAACGAACAAGGAGATAAAGTGCGATCAATGAAAAACAGTAAAGCTTCTAAAGTACGTAAACAATTTTTAGCATTCCCAATCACTAAAAGCCTTATAACTAGAATTTTTTTTTTTAATTTCAATTTTTATTGATTTAGGCAGACATTGGGGAAGCTGTCAAAGTCTTGCTTGCTTTGAAAGCAGAGTATAAAAGTATTGCTGGGGTTGATTTTCCTGCAGGTGGTATTCCCACACCACAGCTAGTCAGTAATGCTGATTCTGATCAAAGTAAACCTTCTGTAGATGCAATTGTTGTGAAGATTAACGAACAAGGAGATAAAGTGCGATCAATGAAAAACAGTAAAGCTTCTAAAGTACGTAAACAATTTTTAGCATTCCCAATCACTAAAAGCCTTATAACTAGAATTTTTTTTTTTTAATTTCAATTTTTATTGATTTAGGCAGACATTGGGGAAGCTGTCAAAGTCTTGCTTGCTTTGAAAGCAGAGTATAAAAGTATTGCTGGGGTTGATTTTCCTGCAGGTGGTATTCCCACACCACAAGCAGATAATTCTAACTCTGAGTTAAGTAAACCTTCTTCTGCTGATGCTGTAGTACGGCATATAAATGAACAATGTGAAAAAACAATGTTGACGAAAAACAGTAATACTTCAAAAGTATGTATATAGTTTCTGATTGTCGTATAAAAGAAAAATAACAAAGAATTTGATCAAATTATAATCTAGTTTAAATCTTTTAATTGTTAGTGAAAATGTCCAATCCTAATTCTTAAGATTATTTAAAAAAAAAAATAATAAATTGCATAAGGATAATTATTGTTAATTAAAATAATTCAAACTCAGATTAACAAAATAAATAAATTGTTTAATGAATAGATAATAGAAAAATCAAAAACAATAAATAAATACAAATGAAGAAATATATTAAAACACAATCTATAAAATATATTATTTAATTTGAACATGAAAAATGAAACATTTTAGGATAAAAAATCGAAGAAAAAAGAGAATATTGCTGTGGCCACTACTAAAACTTCAGATAGTACAAACACCAAAAAAGTAACAAAATTAGGGTTGGAAGTTCTAAAGGTATCTGAAAACCTTGGAGAATGGTATTCTCAAGTGTTGGTTAAAGGCGAAATGATTGAATATTATGATGTAAGTGGATGTTACGTGCTCAGGCCTTGGGCTTACAGAATATGGGAATTAATACAAGAATGGTTCGATGCACGGATTAAGAGAAAGCCTCTTAATGTGCGGAATTGTTATTTCCCAATGTTTGTATCACAAGGAGCATTAGAAAGAGAAAAAGAACATATTGCAGATTTTGCACCGGAGGTAAAATTCCAAAAACATAGTATATGAAATAAGATAAATTTAACTCATATAATGAAATTAATGTCTTAATAGGTAGCTTGGGTTACCAAATCTGGTGAAACGGATTTAGCTGAACCTATTGCTATAAGACCAACTAGTGAGACTGGGATGTATCCAGCTTTTGCGAAATGGATTCAGTCGTACAGAGACTTGCCTTTGAAACTCAATCAATGGAACAGCGTTGTGGTGCATTATTTGTTTCCATTTAATTTATAAAATATTAGGGAGAATTTCTGTTTAAATTTATTTATTTATTTTAGAGGTGGGAATTCAAACACCCTCAACCCTTCTTGAGAACTAGAGAGTTTTTGTGGCAAGAGGGTCATAATGCGTATGCAACTAGAGAAGAAGCAGAACGTGATGTATTAATAACATTAGGTTAGTTGGAAAAAATTATTATAATTAATGATATTGTTGGTTGATTGTTGATTTGCGATATTTTTAGGTTATTATGAGTATGTATATAAGAATATGCTGGCAGTACCAGTGATAAAAGGTAAAAAAACTGAAAAAGAAAAGTTTGCTGGAGGAATATTTACTACTACTTGTGAAGCATATGTAGCATCTAGCGGTCGCGCAATTCAAGGTGCCACCTCACATTATCTGGGTACCAATTTTGCTAAAATGTTTGATGTTCATTTTGAACATCCAGACACACACGAGAAATCATTTGTTCATCAGATTTCATTTGGAATGACAACTAGAACTATTGGTGTTATGGTAATGGTTCATGGTGATGACCGCGGGCTGGTTTTACCTCCACGCATAGCATCTATTCAAGTAAATATAGAGTTTTCAATAATTGATCATTAATTTCAAATTAGCTATCGGTTGCTGTTTTGTTAAACATATTACATTTAAATTTAGGTAATTATTGTACCATGTGGTGTAGGCGTTAGCACAGCAAACGAAGTCAAAGATAATTTGACTAGAACTTGTTTAGATGTATGTAACAGATTAAAAGGAGATAGTCTGATAGAAACTGATGATGAAAATGACAATAACGTTATCCAACATCGTAATTCTTCCTTAATGATAAGAGCGGATACTGACTTGCGAGATAATTATTCACCTGGATGGAAGTTCAACCACTGGGAGTTGAAGGTATTTATTTATTAATTTTTGAATTATGTTTGATCTAAAATAGTTGTGATTGTAAAATTTGATTTTTAGGGGGTTCCATTGAGGTTAGAAATTGGACCAAAAGATTTGGATCGAAACCAAATGGTAGCTGTGCGGCGAGATAATGGAGATAAACTAACTATTCCCTTAGAGGGACGTCCAAATGATGGTGGAAACGACAAGATGGTTGTAAGAATAACCGAGTTATTGAATCAAATACAACAAGATATGTACAATAAAGCAGAACAGGAGATGAAAGAAAATGTTGTGATATGTCGTAAATGGTCTGAGTGTGCTGCGCAGTTAGCAGCAAAACGTTTATTATTGATACCGTTTTGTGGACGTCCTATTTGCGAGGATAACATCAAACGGGATACCACATTGTATGAAAATATTATATACTCATTAGTTTATAATTTACTATAATTTAATGTTTTTGTATTAATTATTTCGTAGGGACGATGGTACTGCAGATGTTGGTGCTTCGACAATGGGAGCAAAGTCGTTATGTGTGCCATTTGAACAGCCCAAGGGATCAGATATATTGAAATCCAATGACCAGTGTATACATCCAGAATGTGGGCAGCCAGCTGGGTCTTTCACCCTATTTGGCCGCAGTTATTAAATTAAGATGTTCGCTTAATGAAACTGAATAATTTTTGGTTTTATGATTAAAACACTTATGTTTATGATTCAATACAATACCATCATTTGTAAATTGTTTTTGTAATCAAACGTTTTTTTTTACCGTAAAACATGGTTTTGTAATTCAAATATGAAGCTGCAGTTAACAGTTAAAATACATATTATAAAAATTGTATAGGAGAATTTTTTTAATAACCGTAAAAAGCCTGATTTTCAATATCATACTCCGATTATACAATATTACACGGTAAATTTAAAATTAACTAGTTTTTTTACTTTTTATCGATTAATTATTTAATTAATTAATAAAAATTGAGCTTCTTATGATTATTTAAAAAATTTTATTATATGTATTTTTATTTTTTACTGTAAACTGCTTTAATAAACCGTATTACTTAAATTACAAAACCATGTTTTTATGCCATAGTTTGTCCACTATTGCGTCCTCTTAATTATTATGTCCATGTATTGCAATACTACAACCTATTATATTATAGATTTGTTTGTTTGAACGACTGGCAGGTAGCAACAAAATTATTGCCATTTCTCATCCCTAATCCAGCATACTGTTCATAACAGGGTAAATATTTTAGTGTTTCCTATAAGGCAAAGTTATAATTGTTCAATAAATGTAATACATTCGTCGCTATTTGCTGGTAGCGAGTATTAGGTGGATAGTAGTGATGGAACAGTTTTCATTCAAAGTTTATATCATCATAATTTGAACCACGGTATTAGAAGATGACGTCGGACAAATCCCCACCCTCCTGCCTATTTCAATATTTCCGCTTAATGAGGCAAAAACATTTCCCAATTTGCTGCAAAAGCGCTGCCGGCTAGACTTATTTTGAGGTTAAGAACAATATTTATATGGCATTCGGGTTTATTTTTATGGACTATATTATTATATTATTTTCTCCGACCATATAAACTAGTTGGTTTATAATATACTAGCTAGTTTATATGGTCGAAGGTTATTTTAAACTTGTATAATAGTATAATGCCATTACCTCAAAAAAAAGTCTGCAGGGCAGCGCTCAATTGAACAGCGGCCAAATTTTGAAATGGATTTACCTCACTAAGCGGAATGCTGGTAATGTATAGTTGTCCGACCTTATCTTCTAAGACCGTGATTTGAACACAGACTTCTATACTATATCTAGTATAGAAGTCTGTGGATTTGAACCAAGATATTTGAATCAAGACCACGGTTATCTACTCAGGTTGGAAGACGAGATAAGAATTGTGGCCCCTAAACAGTGTTTTCATGAACTAAAGCGCTAGTAGTCACGGGACCATAATAATAATTATATTATATTGTTGTGGACGGGAATTTACAAAATGTAAAACTTTTTCGTCATGTAAAAATTTAAATATTAATTGTAAACAAGGTTATAGAGTAATAAAATTGTGGAAGAGTTAGTGGGACAATCGCCCACTAGAAATATTGTTGTATGCAGTTATTTATAACGGTGGTGGTAAGGTATAAAGAACATTTATTTTTTGTTTTTATTCTATAGTGGCTAAATAAAGATTGAAGATCAAAATACAAACAAAATACATTAAATTACTCAATTGGAAAATGTCAGTACCTTTATTTTAATAATTTAATTCATCTACAAATCAATGATAATTAGTTCCCAGAAATAAAAAAAATAAATTAAACTGTTAATATCTGTTAATATCTATATATATTTTCCTATTATTTATACACTGTCTTATAATAAACTTAATACATTTTCTTCTCCTTCGATATCTTTCAATTATACAGAGACAACAAATGTAAGTGTAATTGTCGTTTTTACGTATTTGTATAATATATTAAGAGGATGTCAGCGCAATATTTATTTTCTTTCAGGCCCACGAGCAACATAGCTAAAACGCTTTTTCCGAAAATCGTTGTTTATGATTTTGTGTAATCTTAGAGTAAAATTACCTATACAAAAATTATAGAGAATAATATTTTTAAAGGTATGACATAATATCAGTTTAATATTTTTTATCATTTGACTTTGTATTTGACTATCAAATAAGAATAAAAATTTGTTATTTAAAGATGTTAAAAATATTTTGAGAAAATATTTAGACAAATGGATGTATCATACCCTCAAAAATATTATTCTCTATCGTTTTTATAATAGGTTATTTTACTCGAAAATTATTCGAAAAAAAAACGATTCTGCGTAAACATGTTTTGTCTATATGTTGCGCATAAGCCAGACTGAGAAAACGGGCATGTACCAGTTGCCCCCAAATGTGCCTTTTTTTATACCGATTCCCCCCAAACTACCTACAGCAAAATGTATCAGTTGCCCTCAACCAAATGTTTCAGTTGCCCTCAACCGAATGTACAGTCGCCCTCATATGTTAATATATACACGATTACCAGGACCGGCTCAAGGGAAAACAGTGAACTAGGCAAATTCAAATTTTGCCGCCCTTAACAATAGAATATTATCAGTATTTTGAAAATGCCGCCCTCTTACTAATGTGCAGCTTATGTGCCGCCCTAGGCATGGGCCTATGTCACCTACCCCTTGAGCCGGGCCTGACGATTACAATATATAACCCGTAAAATAGGGAAGGTAAATATACAAATAATAAATAAAATTATTTATAAAAATAATGTAAAATAGTAGGTATAAAATGATAGAATCAAATTTTGATATTTGCAATTATATATGATATTGTATTTTATAATAAATAATAAATATAATATATTATACAAATAATGTGGATAAAATGAAAATTGTATTAATAATAATAGCTGCCTACTACTTGGTGCAAAGCAAGGATTTTACCAAAACGCGTAAATTTAGGCGCGTCTAAGTGGATAGGCGATTTATCGCGTGGGTAACAAGTAAAAACAATTTATTATATTAGGCTTTATCAGAATACGCTAGTTATTACCATTTATTAAACCAATCTTTATTAGTATTTTTATGGTTGTTAGAAATTATTATATGATACGATGTTTATACCTACAACCTACGTCTTTCATAGGTACATTTTAGTAGACGAAAAGCACTGACGTTGTAAAACACGATAGAAAATATTACGCGAGTGTATAGTGAAAAGGGCAAGGTTTTATTAGTTTTAAATAATTATACTTTTTATAAAGATCGCATATCAAAAGCGGGTGTGAAATGGCGATGTACATTAAAATTGTGTACTTCAAAGCTGTTTGTGAGTGAAGATGAAACGGTGCTTTTAAAATCGGTTATCGAACCCAAACACAATTTTTTTTTTGTCAAATTATAATATTGAATGCCACATAATTATAATATTTATTATTTCATTGACTTTTTCTTATTATTTTATTAGTAATTATTATAAGTATACGCATTTTTTTCTTTCATTTTATACTATTTTACTATATTTTTATAAATAATTTTATTTATTATTTGTATATTTACCTCCCCTATTTTACAGGCTATATATTGTAATCGTGTATAAATTAACATATGAGGGCAACTGGTACATTCGGTTGGGGGCAACTGGTACATTTGGTCGAGGGCAACTGGTATATTATAAGATCCCGATAACAGTTGTGGGGGCAACTGGTCAACACCCGAGAAAACAAACAATGTGTTGATACCCTAATATTAATAGTTATAAAAATCAGGAATTGTCAACAGTGGCGTGCTCAGGATGGGGGATAGGGGTTATATCCCCCGTTGTCTTTTTTTTTACCGACCTATAGAAAACCACTTATTAGTACAGCTGTCATTCATTTTTCTAAATTATCAATTTTCATCTTTGAGTCAACCAGCTTGAAATTTAATACGAGGCTCCTAATATATTCTTACAATGGTAGTTCAAAAATATTAAAAATACAGTCACAATTTTTTTTTATAAGCATTTATTTCGAATTTTGACAAATTACGTAAAAATCACGAAAATGTGCAAATTATTTTGAGTTAGAAATTCTTAAAAAATTTTATCTAACTATCTTGTAATATTTTCTATTTTGTAGTTACAAATGTATATATATTAATAATAACAATAAAAGTCTAGTATAAAACATCTTAGGCTGTCAAACAATCTCTGCTCAGAACCGTTTTTTTGCACACATATGATATATAATTGAATTCAAATTTACAGTCACCCACTTTTATATAGCCTACTGTACAGCAGAGCGATTTCCACTTACCCGCTTTTTTTCGCTTGTTTAAAAAACAAATGTTGTCCCCCCCCCCATTTTAAATTCCTGGGTACGCCACTGAGAATTGAACATGTTCATAGAGTATCCTTTTGCTTAATGATTAAAATACTAAATAGCTAATTTTAGATTCTGAGCGAAGCGATGAATGTATTGATTTTACAATGATGTGTGTTTTTTTTAATTTTATTTTTTTTAATTTTTAATTTTTATTTTTGTGTCTGTCATCACATTTTAGGACAGTAAAAGTGCTTGGATTTTCTTCAACAGTAACTTTTCTGATAGGAAAGTGAATCTAGTTGGTACTTTGGGGGGGTCAAAAGTAAAAATTTCCCAGTAGTTTTCAAAAGTGACGTGAAAAACTAAAGAAAAATTAAGGAAAAACGGGAATTTTTACGCAAAATCTGTTTTCGAGAAAATCGATTTTGGTTTTTGGTGTAACTCTAGAACAAATGACCGTAGGGACATAAAATTTTGACTGAATGTTTATTATTGCATTTCCTATTATACACCATAACATTTTCCAAATATTTTGATTAGTTGTTGTCTTCAGTCTACAATTCAACATTTTTGACTGATTGCCATACATCCCAAACAGGTAAGTTTCTGATTTTTTTTTTTAATTTCTAGAATTATACATTTCTGTATTCTTTAGTAATACAAACTATTAAAATAATAATTTGAATAAATTGAAAATAGTTTATAATGTTAAAATGATTTTATTATTTAGATTTGTGTGTTGAACCTAATTAATGTTATATACTTATATATTATAATAACATAATAATATTAAGACTGGACTTTGAAATTAGTACACAGAAAAGTCAATGTAAAAGTCACCTAATATTGGAACAATGAGATATTGATATAAAGTGGAAAAAGTATAACTATTAAAACTTCAATAATTATTATTACATAGTACATAGGTATTTATTTGGTTTTTGGTGTAACTCTAAAACAAATGACTGTAGGGACATGAAATTTTGACTGAATGTTTATATTAGCATTTTCTATACACCATACAATTTTGAAAATATTTTGACTCTTTTTGAGCTGCTTACGGACATTGTCAGTTTTCAATTTTTTTAGTTTTTTTTTCTATAAATATCAATAAAATTTTATCTGTTGAGTAAAAAAGCTTGAAAATTTAATAGAAGGCTCCTAGGTTATTGTTTCAAAAGCAGATGAAAAAAATTAAAAATCCATAGTCACAGTTTTTATTTATAAGCATTTAAAGTTCAAATTTTGACAAAATACGGAAAAATCACGAAAATTTAACAATTTTCTTATTTTATTGTAATTGAAATACGAATGACTGTAGATATTTGAAAATTTCACTGAATGTTTATATTAGCATTTCCAATACACCATACAATTTTGAAAATATTTTGACTCTTTTTGAGCGGTTTACGGACATTGTCAGTTTTCAATTTTTTTTAGTTTTTTTTTCTATAAATATCAAAAAAATTTTATTTGTTGGGTAAAAAGCGTTAAAATTTAATGCAAGGCTCCTGATATAATGTTACAATAACAGTTGAAAAATATTAAAAATACATAGCCACAATTTTTCGTTATAAGCATTTAAAGTTCAAATTTTAACAATATTTATCAAATTTAAAATTTAATAATTATTTTGTAGTTAAAAATGTATAAAATGTTCAACTTTTATAGTTAAGGATTGAAAATTTAAAACAAGGCTCCACGTAAACTAGGTTATATATAAATTACTTTATTCGCAATAATATCATCAAATATACTTAGTAATACTATAGGCTGACTGACCGTTTTCGCTCAGAATCGTTTTTCTTATATAATGATATTATATCATTGAATTCAAATTTAACACCATCCATTACAGTGACCTACTTGTAACCTACTGTACAGAAGAGCAACATCCAATTACTCACCTTTTTTTTATTTGAGCCTCAAAAACTAAGGTATGGTAAATTTTTATTATGAAAAATAAAGCTTGAATTTAAAATAATAATAATTTTCTGTATTGCTTATTTACGTAATTTCTAATAATTACGGTCCGATACGGATAATTATACGGACATACCAAACGCACACACACACGTACACACATTATAGACAAAACAATGATATTTTGATTGGCTCGCATATTTTATTAATATTATCCGTTAAATTCTTAATATAATTAACAATAAACATAAATAGATGTTTCTGAATTATGGCTTTAGCGATTTCCCGAAACAATGTAGGTATTTTTTTTTTCAATTAATTGGTTATTAGCAAGGTAATTTTAATACATGGTAGTGCTACTTCACTATCGAAATCTAGATTATTATTATTAATCAAAACCTACAGTACCCTCCCCCACAAACCCACAGAGTAATGACTTCAGCTGTCGAAGCCTAAAGCAAAAAAAAATTATGAGAGTAGTATAATTTTTGGACAAAAATAAAAATGAATATGACTTAATTATAACAATAAAATGTAATCTTAAAATTTAAATGAAAATATATTCCAAATGATAATTCTAACTGAAAAATATATGTTAGTTTGGAAAACAAGTGCAGTTAAGAATAAAAATAATTTTTATCTTTCAAATGTATCTAGATAAATTATAACCAACTATCTTTTATCTTTATCTAGATAAATATTTAGTTATCTTTGCACATACCATATATTACTTCATTGCATAATTTTTTTTGCTAAAGGTTAGGGAACTTATACAATCTAAAAAAAGGTGGGTAAGTGAATGTCGCTCTGATGTACAGTAGGTCACAAGTGGGTCACTGTAATGGATGGTGTTAAATTTGAATTCAATGATGTAATAATATCATTGTATAAGAAAAACGATTCTGAGCGAAAACAGTCAGTCAGCGTATGATATTACTAAGTATATTTGATGATATTATTGTGAATAAAGTAATTTATATATAACCTATTTACGTGGAGCCTTGTTTTAAATTTTCAATCTTTAGCTATAAAAGTTGAACATTTTATACATTTTTAACTACAAAATAATTATTAAATTTTAAATTTTATAAATTTTGTTAAAATTTGAACTTTAAATGCTTATAAAAAAAAAATTGTGCCTTTGTATTTTTAATATTTTTCAACTTCTATTGTAACAATATATTAGAAGCCTTGCATTAAATTTTCACGCTTTTTTACCCAACAAATAAAATTTTATTGATATTTATAGAAAAAAAAACTAAAAAAATTGAAAACTGACAATGTCCGTAAACAGCTCAAAAAGAGTCAAAATATTTGGAAAATATTATGGTGTATAGGCAATAAAATTATAAACATTCAGTCAAAATTTCATTTCCCTACGGTCATTTTTTCTAGAGTTACACCAAAAACCAAAATCGATTTTCTCGAAAACAGATTTTGCGTACAAATTCCCGTTTTTTCTTAATTTTTCTTTTGTTTTTCCCGTCGCTTTTGTAAACTACTGGGAAATTTTTACTTTTGACCCCCCAAAGTACCAAAGCACTTTTACTGTCCTAAAAGGTGATTACAGACACAAAAAAAAAATTGAAAATTAAAAAAAAACACACATCATTGTAAAATCAATACATTCATCATTTTTAACTACAAAATAATTATTAAATTTTAAATTTTATAAATTTTGTTAAAATTTGAACTTTAAATGCTTATAAAAAAAAAATTGTGCCTTTGTATTTTTAATATTTTTCAACTTCTATTGTAACAATATATTAGAAGCCTTGCATTAAATTTTCACGCTTTTTTACCCAACAAATAAAATTTTATTGATATTTATAGAAAAAAAAACTAAAAAAATTGAAAACTGACAATGTCCGTAAACAGCTCAAAAAGAGTCAAAATATTTGGAAAATATTATGGTGTATAGGCAATAAAATTATAAACATTCAGTCAAAATTTCATTTCCCTACGGTCATTTTTTCTAGAGTTACACCAAAAACCAAAATCGATTTTCTCGAAAACAGATTTTGCGTACAAATTCCCGTTTTTTCTTAATTTTTCTTTTGTTTTTCCCGTCGCTTTTGTAAACTACTGGGAAATTTTTACTTTTGACCCCCCAAAGTACCAAAGCACTTTTACTGTCCTAAAAGGTGATTACAGACACAAAAAAAAAATTGAAAATTAAAAAAAAACACACATCATTGTAAAATCAATACATTCATCGTTCCACTCAGAATCTAAAACAGGACATACGACGGAAAATTTTTTATTTTCCATGGACCTTGCAAATATCAGTTGAGTGCGAATGTAATAACAAGAACAATAACAATTTTATGTAACGTTTTCCTCCAGACCACCTCACACAGCAGTGTTAATACACTCGACCCGCGTCCACCGGTGGCTGCCGCTGTCACCGTCAGTGGGCCGTAATTGTCCGGAATGATAAAAACACGGAAAATAAAAATTCCGGAACGTAATAATCCGGAATGTAAAATCCCTGATCATAATATTACGGAATGTAAGAACCAGGAATGGTTGAAGTCCGGAAAATCAATAATCCGGAACGTAAAATCTCGGATCGTAATAATCCGGAATGTAAAACCACGGAATGTAATAATCCGGAACGTTACAGAGACTTACTCAATTAAAAGGTACACTCGTATAAGTACGTACAACTCTAGAGTGTTGCCTACTGTTTGTTTTTTTGGAATTTTACATTTCGGATTATTACGTTCAGTGATTTTACGATTTTACGTTTTAAGACTGATACACAATTTGAATAACTCTAATGAGTATTAAACCTTATTTAGCGGTTCTAATACGAACTACGGAGGCTCATATTATTTTTTCAAATTTCTTTTATTCTTCGTCTTGTTTTTTTTTTATTTGCTTTGTCAATTAAGTCTTTCAAATTAGTATAAGTTAGGTTAGTATACATATAGTGTTTCATAAGTTATGAACTGTTTTTATCTTTAACCATTGTATTTCTTGTATCTATTATGTTGTATTTCAAAAAGCCGTTTTGGTGTTAATTATAATAACAATAAAAATAATAATGTCTTCGTCTTGAGCTTGTCGCCGTTTCTGCATGGCTTCCTACCTGTCCGCCATTCGCAGTTATCTTACAAATAAACTAGGGAATTTCTTTGTGAACTCGTCCCAATTTTCAAAGTCACGTTCGACGAACCAATTCCGTTCCACACCGACGACGTAGGATCGGACAAATTTCATTCGAAGGGCGTAGGGCTAACGGTTCAGTTCCGCCATTCCTTCTATCGTTTTGAGCCAAACGTCCGCCTCGTAGGCTGACTCGCACCTATCGAAGGTTTTAATTGCCTTGTTCAGATCCTGAAGTACTCTGTAATCTTACGTGTCCGACCGCGATTCATTTTTGAATTTTTGATACTAGCACAGAATAACCAGAAGGAGCACCTTTTGAGTTTAACATGGTTCTTATGGGGCACAGATTTACAACATCTGTTGGAATACCAGTGTTGCCAGTAAAAAGATAATTCCCATTATTCTTTGTTTCTTGCGAGACTGTTATTCCGAACAGGGGCAATTAACTTTATCCCACGGTTTGAGATAGACATTAGCTCCAGCCGGCGCGTTTTGGGTGGGTTCGCACAACACTGCAGCCAAACTCGTTCCCAACGATAATCGTCCCACTAATCTCATGGACGTACTAATCTCTTCACTTCTTATCCAAAACCACATTTTTTTCTTGAAACCTAATTGAGTATAAAGTTTGAATTCGGATACCTCTTTTTACAGCTCGGTGCCGACGCGTTACTCTCTTCTTGCACTGTGTTGCTGGGTGAGTGAGCGCGACGCAAGGTTCCGTGATTCTGCTCTTTTTCCACACACAGCTCAGCTCGTGGTCCACTTTATGGCGGAGTAAATATACTCATTTAGCTATCCTACTTCTCACTTACTGTTAACTATTTTTAACTACCTAACCTATCCTAACCCTCGAGAATTCACTCTGCTGCAGGTCTCCAACCAACGGTCATACCGTACATTAGTATCATCTTAAATTAATCTTTTAACATAAACTCTTTTAGTGGGGGGAGAGATGTACACCCATCATATAAAAACATATAAGACATTTTAACTGAAGAAGTATTTAACAGTAGATATACCTATTTTATGATATTATTGTGATTAATGTAGGTAATTAATTTTAGTATTAGGCAATAGTATCTAAACTACAATAGGTTAAATTCTTTTTTGCAAAAAAAAATTACATTTTAAAATGTCATTGTGTGTATAAAGTATAATAATATAGGTACTCTAAAAATTTCATTTACCCACGAATAATATTTTTAAATTAAAACAAATAACTAAAAACATTATTCTTGGTTTTAATATGTAATTTCGGCCAAATTTGAATCTAAAATTCCTGTAAAATATAACTATGCTTTTATTTTTTGATTTTTTAACTAACTACAGTAAATTAACTATATTAAAGCTAAACATTGGACAATGGACATACATACTAATAAATAAATTAATATCTTCAGTCAAAAATTCATTTCTAAAAGCTTAGCTTCTAGGCTTATCGAAATACATATCTTAAAATATGTACCTAGATCTATGCCTTTTTCCACAACCAATTGTAACTAGAAGGGGTACTCCAGTACTTGGTTAAATTTTGTTAAATTTTTATCGCCAACACTTCTAAGAAATCAAAAACTCGATCCAGCTACTTCAATGTGTATTGAAAAAGCTGAAATTCTTTTTAAAAAAAATGATTTGAATAATTAATTAGTATATACATTTCTGTTAATTACTTTATTATGGTGGATGTCATTTCAAAATTTGTGACTTAACTTTAATTGAAAGTTTATGTGTAGTATAAGAAGAGGTAAAAAGACTGGAAAATGTTCAAGATGAAAAACCAATTTTTACCATTATTGGTGAAATTATAAATGCCTAAGGTAAAAAGGTGAAAAAACACGTACCACTCTGTTGTACAATAGGTGTCAAGTGGGTCACTGTAATCAATAAGTTAAATATTAATTCAACTATATAAAATCAGTATATACGAAAAACAATTCAAGAAACAAGTTCAAAAACAAGTGAAGACAAATCTTCTATTAGAACTAATTCATTTTACTATTGGACATTAATAATAATGTGGGTAGAATTAATTTCTGAAAAAAATACCTATCAAACTGTAATTGTGTGTAAACAATATAATTTAACTAAATAAAAGTCTTAAGTACCCACGAACAATATTTTTAAATTACAACATAATTCATTGTTTAAATATCTTATTTCATCCAAATTTGAAATTTGAATATTTATAAAAAAAGCATATTTATATATTTTTATTTTTTTCAGATTTTTGTTTAAAATATGAACTAATTACAGATAAACCTTATTTTGAATTTTTAATCTTTAACATTTTTTAATTTTTAACTACAAAATAATTCAATTAAAATGCATATAAAAAAAAATCATAGCAATGTAGCTTTAAAATTGTTTGATTGATATTATAACAACTTATGAGGAATCTTGTATTCAATTTTAAAACCTTAGATATAAATAGAAACATTTTTATCTAACTTCTATCTTTTTAAATTTTAACTTATTTCTAAGTCAAAATCATTTGCAAATGTCCGTGATTTTGATGAATTAACTTCAGATGTTCATAAAAAATATAGTGGATCTTTTTAATATAATTTTTTTATTAAAAACCTATAATGCCATACATTGTTCAAAATTAAAATATAAATAATTTTAGTATAATAACTTCATAAAATCCCGAGCCCTAATGATAATAATATTATGGTAGGTACAATTCTTTTTATAAAAATATTTGTGAATCTAATGTCATCAAAATAATATTATAATTTAATATAACAAATTTATATATCTAATGCATGTTTTGATGAAAAAACATAATAAGCTCAAATATCTGATGAAAATTGTTCAGTGACCCTTAATTTAAAAGGGATGAAGTATGGTCAAATATTGTTCAAACTTATAATATGTCTTACTTAAACAAACTTAATACAGATAATAACTATTCAATACACATAAAATATAAATTTTCATTTTATACACAATATTTAGAAAAAAAAACAAACATAGAGTCCAATACTTATAAATATGCAAATTGCATACAAAATTTAATATCATATGCTGTAAAATATTATGTATTTTGTATTGAAAGATATTTAATACTATTATTTATGTCTACATTTTATATGCCAGAGATTCAAATTTGTATTGTTATAGTTATTATAAAAATCTTCCTTTAATGGTATATTGTTAGAATGAAATAGTTATAATGTATAAAAGTTCTTTCTTGGTTTATTCAAGAAGGAATTTATGCATTTATATTAAATTAGTTTATGATCGAAAATATGTATAAAATATGTATACTATTTGATAAAAATAATAATCCATTGAAAATAAGGAGTAAAGACATTAAACACAAACAAAGAAATATCAATTTGTACAATAAACTAAGTTTTTAAAATATCAAGAATTTGATTTAAACTCTGAGTTAATGCACATCTGAATGTATCTCCATCAGAATGTTCCTTGTAGTTAGTAATAATAGCACCTGAGTAGTCTTCAAGTATTGTGTATCTAAAATTAAAGAAATGTTTATTAAATGTCAAAATATCTTTTTTTTTGAACTAATGATGACGAGGAACTAAATTCCCATTACTCTTATTGCTATTTTAAGTAAATTTAACTATGTGGAATGAAGTATAAACAATATGCAACATATTTAAAACATAGTTTTAAGTAGTGGATTTATTATTTATAACATAGCCACATAAGTTTTGCTAAATTTAAAATGTGAAGTCCAAATAGAATACAAAAATCCAATATTTTAAATTAATTTAAATCAAGTTCATCATGAAAAAATTATAATTTATTGATATACTTACCCAATACCATAACCATCTTTTACAACAGGCCCAAACCCTCCTAACCATACATAATCTGAAGTTAGACTAGAAGTAGATAGAATATTATGATTAATCCGACCATAAGCGGGATCAGTGAACAAGTCTGGAATCTTTAAATTGCTTTCTTTAGCTAATAACCGTAGAGCAAATAAATGACGATCAAACCCTTGCCCTGAAAACAAAAAGATATAAAATATATTAAACAATTTAAATTTTTTCAATAAAATATTACCCATTGCAGCTTCTTTTACAAGCTTACTGTGTTCAACCGAACATTGTTTTATCATGTTCACCAAGTCATTGTCAGAGGGCTTATTATTACTTGAAACAGCATAGCAAAAATCCTAAAAAATATTTTACACAGAAATGTGTAATAAATATTTTTTAATTTCAATTAGAATTTTATTAATTAAACTTACAGCGGTCTTCGTAGTACATGGTCTTACAGTTTCTGTTCGTCCTTGTTTGAATGCTGCTGTACTACATGACTCATAAGTACCAACATGTTTTTTATGCAATTTATAATGGCCTAGCTAAAATACATTTAAATTAATTTATATACTACATTATATTATTTATGTAGTTGATTTTAATTAAAACATATATGGGTTCAATTGTATTGCATTTACCTGGAAACATAATTGCATCAAAGAATCTGCACTTATTCCAAATTTTTTACACATCTTTCTACCAACATTGAAAAATTCAAAGTAATTAATATCCAAAGATTCATATTTACATTTGAATTCGTTCTTTACTCTTATTATATCACATTTGATTTTTTCGTCCAAATTGAATTCTACAACATCAAATTGTGATTAGAGTGGTTATAAATTATTAACATAAAAAAAACATTATAATACTATTTTCCATAAGAATAAATAAATTTTAATATAATGGGAAAATATTTCCCTAATTTATTATTCCATGAAAAATGAAAAGTTCAAATCATATCTGAGTGTTTTCTCTTCAACAAATAAAAGACATAATATGAGATCTTGTGTCAAAGTACCATCTATCCACAAGGAAAACGGGGAAAATGAGAAAACAAGAAAAAGATTAAATATATACTCCAAATCTTGATCAATTTGAACATATATTTGTACCAAACTCTATAGACTCTAAGCTTGACATTGCAAAAATACTGAAATGTCAACAGCTCAATCGCTCAATGTAATATGTGAATAAATTAAATATTTCACTCCATTAGACATTTTCAGAGAAATATATGACATAAACTAAAAATAAGCTACAGACAAAGAATTAAACCAGTCCAAAAATACTTTGAGCTTACAAACAAGGCCATAATGTATCCATGATACTATTTAGCTCTCAGAATGCGTTCCAGAATAACTGAAATGGGCACAAATAATCAAGTTATTTAAACCAGGAAACCCTCTGGATGATGTCACATGTCCACCACCAATCAATTCCACTCCTTTCAAGTAGGTATAAGCTCTTAGAGAAACTTTTAATTAAATGTCTAAAAAAACATTTTTAGAGAAAAAACCATTTTATACCAGGACATCACAGTTTGGATTACACAACAAACATTCAACAATCCAGTCCAATTACTAAAAATAATCAAAAACCTATAAAATGTACAATCAATAATTTAAAAAAATATTTTACTTAAGGTAAATATTATTAAAAAATATGTTTATAAAAATTAAGTAGAGAACATACTGAAAGTATAACACTATAATGCCGAGTTGAATGACAAAATTGATTCATTAAATATTTAGTTATTATTTATGCAATCCGTTATTAGAATTATTACTGTGAAACGTTCATAGATAAAATTAAATAATAACAGTAATACTATTTAAAAAAAAATTATGATAACATATATTAATTGAATTAGTTTAATAATGTACACAACAATCTGATACCTGTTTTCTTTTCTCAAAATTTCTTACACAGTACAAAGTTACACTTGCATTATAATTAAAAGTAAATCAATTGCAGTGCATTATACAATGAAAACTAATGTATTAGTAGGAGTGTTAAGGGGACACTACTCATACATTTGTTGTCTTCATCTTACACACGCAAGACTTATCAAATTTTCATTCACTAGTTTCAATTGAGTGCTGTTAGTTTTAATGTTAGAATGCATTGACATATTATTAAATTTTTATGTAAGAACATTATCTGTCCTTAAGCGTCGGAGATTTTTCAATATTTTAATTTTCAGATAAGAATACTACAAATTAAAAATACTCATACCTTGTTGAAAATTAAAATATTGAAAAATTTCCAATGCTCAAGCACAGATAATGTTCTTACCTAAAAGTTTGATAATAGGTGAATTCATTCTAAAATCAAAACTAACAGCACACCATTGAACTTAGTGAATGAAAAATTGCTATGTCGTACATGTGTAAGACAGAGACAACAAATACATGGGTACTGGGTGCATCTTCTTAACAACTACTAATTGTATTAAAGTATATACTCAAAATACTGCATATATTATTCACCTAATTTCTTCACACCTAATGTATCTGCTGATATCAATACTTGATTTAAATTTTCTGGATGACATCTTGGAAAGTCTGTAGTATCCTTAGAAATATCTTGAAAATATCTCAACACAGCAACTCCATCGCCCCACGAATGCTCAAAATTTAATCCTGATGTTCCATCAGCACATACTATTAATGTAAATGACTTGTCAAACCACCTGTAATTAAATATTCTCAATAGACATGTACATGTAACTTTTGTATACATATAATTTTTAAATTGATTATTGCTGCAACCTGTTGATTCCGTCAGAATGCAGATATTGCTTAACACAAGATATTGGATCTGAACCAGGTTTTTCATCATCAAGAGCAATCATAATTAGACTATCATCTATTATACGTAACGACTCTTCATTTCCTAACTTGATAAGATGATTTCTTAAATCAGCCCAATTATCACGTTCAGTGGTTGTTAAAATGCCAATTGGATGATTAGATGGAGCAATGTCATCATTCAAAATATATTGAATTTTGGATAATAATAACTGAGGTTCTAATATATTGCCTAAATGTAGATATTATGTAAAATAAAAGTATTAGTCAATAATTATTGATCACAAATTAAATTAAATTATTACTTATGAATTTATGAATAAGTACCTTGATTATCCAGAACATCAAATTTATAAAAATGTCCTCGCCTCATAACAACAATATGTTTTCCAGATGTATTATTATGTAAGATATCTTGATTAGTCATTGGAATTCGAGTATTATTAAATAAAGACGTATACTGAGACATATCTAAAGGATAAGCCTGCAATTTTTTTGAAAAATGTTAAATAATATCAATACAATATAATACACTGAATATACCAGTAAATTATACAGGTATTTCTCATATATATTGCTCAACATAGATATTTAATGAATAAGGCGCATATTATAATAATAATATATAACACTTAAATACTTAATACACATAATAGGTGGTACATATTTTTTGAATATCATGAATAAACTTAATTACTATAACACTTAAATAATCTCAATTCTTGTGGAGTTCTTGGTAGATAACTCTAGTAACAAAATCAAAACTAAAAATATCTCTATAATATTGTAATGTTTTGTGTTAAATCTATTAATAAGTTAATTTTGTTCACCTCAAAATGGTTTTACCTAAAGGGAATTTTATCCCTGCTGTCTACTTAAATATAACTATCCAACTAATACCTATATAAGCTTCAAAATATATTTAAAACATATTTAAATTTGTCATGAAGTCCGCTAAAGAATGAGTTTTCTACTTTTTTGAATTTAGAAAGCTCAACATATTAATCATAAATCTCAAAAAGTTTAAATGAAAATGTAAGAAAGTTGTATTTAACTAAGCTTCACAGCAAATTAAAATATGTTTTCAGATATGTTATCAGTTAACGAGATTAGTTAAGAGGACAACGCACCCGCATGTGTTGTCTCCGTCTTACATGCGTCTGATATAGGAAATTTTCGTTCGCTAATTTCAATAGGATGATGTCAGTTTTGATAATAGAGTAAATTGACCTATCATCAAATTTTTAATTAACAACATTATCTGTGTTCCCTCGTTGGTTTTTTACGATATTTTAATTTTAAAGTGAGTTATAAATATGTAACGTTAACCTATATTATTATTAATAATATACATTTTATTTAGAATATCCACAAAATAGTTAAATAGTTAAATTTTATAGAAGTTATTATATTATTATAATAATAATGTCCGAGTGATACTTATTAGTGGCCGATAATGTGTTTTTATTTTCATTTAAAGTTTATAATTTTTCTTATACCTCAGCACACACGTTAACAGTCAACATATTAGTTAAACATAATTTACATTATTAATAAATATTAGGCACATATTAAAGTTGAAAATAGGATTCCAAATTTCTTATTTAAAGACTTCCGTCAATATATAATATTATATCTCTAATATTTCCATCTAATATTTATGGATTGGTAGATACTCGTATTAGTTATATTTCAATATTTATAATAATTTTATATAAGTCCATGAAAGGAAGTACTTCTAGGAATTCTAAGGTGAGTTGTTAATTGTTATAATTATACTTATATAAAAAAATATATTAATTTATTTATTTACTTAATTCTAATATTTATATATTAATAAAAGTTGTAAGTTTGTAACCAAGGTTTTAATACAAATTGATTATTTGCAAGAATGTAAATAAATATATATTATACCAGAAGTTTACTATTTGTTGGTTTTTATTGATCACATTTTAATCTAAATATTGTAAAAACATTTAGTTTATTGACACATTAAAAAAAAAACATTAAATAAAAATCATATACCTACATCTTATTTGGAGTAAAGTAAAAAGAAATAATATTAGTCTAACTATTTATCTTCACAACAAGTATCTATTTTATTTATTTTAAACCTACGCTTAATAAGCTAAAGTTAGATATTTATCAGATATTGATCAGTAGAGTAATATGAACAACTACTGGCTAGATAGAGATATGATATATGATTAAGCCTGGTAAATATTTAAACTTAAATTCAATCAGGACATTTTATTTTCTAAAAATATTTTAGCATATTAAATATTATGTTTACCACTGGTAACACCACCTTAACCCATTGTTATATTTTATTTATTGTTTTTTTTTCTGTGTATTCACACTGTCACCTTGTAGGGTGCTACGACTGGGTAACCTTGCTAGTCTCAAGACTCACTGTTAAGAATATTTTTCTGTATTTTATTAAGGCAACTTATTTTATTATTTTCAATATTTATGGATATTTATGTAATTTTTAATTTGTAATTTAATTTAATTGTTTGTACCTATATCAAGAGCAAAAGTAGTAATGTGAATTGTTGTAAACAAGACAACTATCTAACTTGAAGACAAATATTTTCAAAAAACAAAACAAATAACGTTTGTATACTTGGTTATAGAAAATGTAATAAGTCCATAACTTTGTTGGTACCATATATTTTATTAAACTGTTATTGACTGTTATGTGAATTTGTGTTAGATATCAATATAGTTATTATTACTTTTTAAAAATATAAGATAATAATTTATATATAAATCTTTCATGTGTATTGTTGTGAGTAAGGGGTTAAAAAATTGTACAAGGGCTGAAATATGTTAAATGGCCAGGAGCGCTAATAAACCTTGCTACAACTCTACACACAGTATCAAATCTTTAATACACTTACATTATACATGTAGGCTCCATACCAACTAATTGATTCTGGAAGATACTTCATTAATTTTCTAAATTGGATTGTATCACTTTTCTTTGGACTGATATGAAAAATTTCTGGTTCTAATATATTTGCATTTAATGATTTGTAAAATCTAAATTTTAAATGATAATATAATACACATATTTAATATTTATGACAGTTTCAACATATTGATGGTAAGTTAAATACAATTATACAGGGTAGGGTAGTTTGTATTGACTTATTTTTTAACAAATATAGTTAATAATTGAATTATCATTGAATTATACTTATTAATTCACGAGTATCATCTAGATTTTTTAGACATTAAATTATTACTGTTATTACTATTTACATGCACAAAATAGTCAACAATAATTATGGGGGGCTAATATCCACACATGATACTCACCCCTAGACACATCTATGAGCAGTCCTCCCTAAGATTATATTAATTTTGATAATTATTTGCATACATTTTTTTATTAAATATACTTACTAATTTAAATAAATAATTAATTTTACAAACAATTTATATAAATCATTAAATTTCTCAGCATAATATAAGAAAAATAATTTTTGTATATAATAATAATAAGGAATTGTATTTATTTATTATTTGATATTAGATTCTAAGCGGATGGAGGAATGTATTGATTTTATAAGATGTATAGTTTTTTTTGCTGTACGTGTACACGATTCATATTAGAAAATTACAGTTTTCAACTTTGAGGTGGTTTCTGATAGCTAATCAAAAACTCTAAGGACTATTCAAAATAATTGGAAAAAGGGGACATTTTTAACTATTTAAAATGTTCACTAAATATTTATATGAGTATTTTCTATGCATCATATAATTTCCAAGATATTTTAATTGTTTTTGAGCTAAATTCTTTATTATTTGCTATAATTTATAAAAGTTGATAAAAAATAGTTTGCTTGTTCAAAAACTTAAAAATTGAACACACAGTTCCCTATAAGTTGTTATTACTGGAATAAAAATGTAAATAAATAAAAATTAAACATAAATTCACAATATTTTTTTACAAGCGTTTTAAGTTTAAATGTTTGAATTACTAATTATTATGTAAGTTATTCATATTATGTAATATTTGAAAATGTTACACAAGTTTTATAAGTTCATCATAAGCTGTTATTATAGGAAGAAAAAAAATTTTAGTGTAATCCCACAAATATATATTATATTATATATATATTTTAGTTTTTTTCTTTGAATGTTGTTAAAAAAAGTTGTTTGTACAGTCAAAAAGCTTAAATATACTCTATTAGGAATAAGAAAGGTACTGGGCGGCTGACGTTTGAGCATACACGTGGCTTCATTCTGAATGCATAACCAGGTAAGAGAAGCATCTAACTGCCGCCGGACGAAAACCGGTTGCTGCACAGTACCTTTCTTATACTGAATAGAGTATAGTTCTTACTGAAACCAAAAAATTTTAAAAAGTATATCTGCAAAATTTTTTGTACAGACGAAATTCAAAATTTAATTTAAGAATAACGATTTTAGTTATTTTGTATGAATTAAAATATATATTTGTCGATACCTCAAATGTTTACGCTTATTATTATATATTACAATACGCAATCATATTTTCAAAGTATAGTAGCAACTCGATTAACTGTCACTCTTTTAACTGCCAGTCTCTGTTATCCGTCCAAAAAACCAGCATATGCAACACAGGTCTTACTTCTCTGTAAAATACTGAATATTGCCACTCAAAAAGTTAATAGGGTTTCTACTGTATTTAGATTAATTTTAAGCTGACTATTTATATTGTATTCTAATGGTAATATCAAATACTATGATATTATAATACCAATATAAATCTATCATACAATATCCTTAGTAATATAGGCTGACAGACCGTCTTTGTTCAGAAACGTTTTTTTGTGAACAATGACTCATCATTGAATTCAAATTTAACGCATACATTACAGTGACCTACTCAATGACAAGATATACTTGACACCTACTATATAGCAGAGTGGTTACCTACTTTAACCCTATTTTTATTTGATGTTATTTAAATGGAAGCTCTCAATTTCTTGCAATAGTTATCGCAAATAATATATCAACAAAGTAAATTAAATTTTAATGTGCATTGCCACGAAAAAATTTTCAATGCCCCATATAGTGGTTATAGTGGTTACCAATGCACTAAGTGTACCTCAAAACCTTTAATTTTTCACAGATCAATTTTGTATTATAATTAGGGCCCGGATTTATATGCAAATGCATGTTCTTCTACAATTCACCTAGAATAATTTTGATTATAAATGTCGACGTTTCGTAATGTGTAGATTCTATGGTTCAATTTTTTTTTTGCATATTTTTGCATATTTGAATGAAAATGCATATTTATTGATAGTTGCATAAATGTTGCATATTCTACAATTCATAGAATTTACGTCTGTAAAGATACCTACTGTCGATTATAATTTATAAATAACACATTATACATCGATAAGTTCATATGTCAATCGACATCATCGTTATCGACGGCCGACGAATGACGACAAATATTGGATTTTCTAATGGTAAATTTATTATTACCTAAACACGTCCACATTAGATAACAGTATAGTATAAACCAAAATGAAGCGAAGTGTATTAAAAACGCACGTAGTTTATTTCATAATAAATAGTTAAAAAATGAGCTCGCCGTTATTACAACACACTTTCAGTGTTTAATAGATACAATAACAAAACTAGAGAAATCGAATGTTACTTTAAGAAATAGTGTATTGCTCATAGAAAATATTAAAATTAAATTCGAAGAAGGAGGGCCAGGAATAGATTTCACTAGATCTAAATTTACAAATGTGTTGTCAAAAAATCGTGGATATTCTACATTGAAAAAAATCGATGATATAATCAACGGCGAGGTAACTGAATGTGGTGAAGACGAGGAACTGTCAGTTGAAGATTTATCAAGTTTTAAATATACACCAATTGTATCTTGTGACGTGGAAAGAAGTTTTTCCAAGTACAAAAGTATGCATCGAGATAATCGTAGGAGTTTTCAATTCGAAAAATTTCAAAAAATAAATTATAATTAACAGTGTATAATTTTTGATTTTCTATTATTTTAATTGTTATTATTATAAACATGAAATAATGTGTACCGAAAGTTTTAATTTTGTTATCCATTATAATAAACAATTTTTAAATCCATTTTACCAGTAGGTATGTGTATAAATATAATTTATATTATTTAATCATTATTAAAATTTTAAAAAGCATTTTGTAATTGGTATCTATTTTAAATAACTTATATAAATTAATTCTCACCTTAGTGATGATATCAACAAATTAGTAGATCTTAGTAATTGGTTATTATATGCATTATCGAGTTGTTTAAATACCAATAATGGATTGTAATTAATTGGTAATGGGGTTCTTTCGGACAAATACATATTAAACCAATCCTTAGTAATATAACTGGTATCTTTGTTTAAGTTATTTTTTTTTTTTAACATTTCTTGTAATAAATGTCCATCATTTTGTTCAAAATTTTCTACAACATCTTTAGTTCTCAAATAATCATTTTTGGAAAGTAAAGGTAGTTGTGCTTTAAGGTAACGTTGACAAGTTGATTTTAATTCTGGAACTGGAAGTCTAGGTAAAGATTGTTGAAAATGCATTGTAGGTATAATACTGTTCTGAATATATTGATAATCATCAGATCGATATCTGAAAAATGAAACATGAATCATTAAATATTTAGAATTACCTAAATTAAAAAAAAATTATTTTTATTATAAAATTTATATATTATATAGTTCTATTTTATTAATGTAGAAACTATTTGATTTGACTTTTATTGAAGACACTCTCTACTAGGAACGGATCCAGAAAATTTTAACAGTATGCACAAAAAAAAAATTGGTATAGCTTTCTATTATCTAATTTGTTAGTGCCAAATTTTTTTTCGAACAACATCCTCTGGAGTAATATTTTAATAATATCAAGGAGCATAAAGTCCATTTAATCTATCTTCTCCTATTGTTGACCTTAAATATATTTTTGTTCGTCGAGTTGTGGAAAATGTACTTTCCGCAGTGCAAGAGGTAACTGGTATAACTCAAATTATTTTTATCAATTCATTTATATTCGAATAAAATTTAGATGCATGGGTAACGCTTCTATAGCAGTATTATCTAATTAGGATTTCCAAAATTGTTTCTACAAAGTAACCACACCTCTAACTTATTCAATAGAGCCAATTAGATCATCAACAAAGAATTTGGCCAAATTAATAATTTATTTGATATCTGTATCTTTGCGTTAAAAGATGATAATTATAAGGTCAAACAAAAATATTCTTTTGGGTTGTTGGACAATATATTTTGGCGATTAATTTGTTTTGAACGCGTTCGGGGTTTTCAACTTCTATCTTATGCATATAGGCTGATGTTAATGATTTGGTATAAATCAAATTAAAACTTTGAACATCATTCTTTATTTTATTTTCAAACACTTCTACAATAGTTTTAACCATTTTCAATAATTGAAAATATTCCAAATTGCAGTTACTTAGGAAGAGGCAAAGTAATTGAAAATAATTCTGCCAAAACTTGTATAGTTAAAAATTCAAATTTCAACATACAATTCAGTAAATTATTAGCTTTACATGTAATAAGCGTAGTTTCCTCATTAGAATTTTCAAGTTCGTCCAAGAAATTTATAAGTTACTTAATAAATTATGACGAACATCAGTTTTACATTTATGAAGTATATAAATAATAGTATTTTTAGAATTTAGAATAATTAAATGAGCCATCAAATTTGTAATATTTACCTTATTTGTGTCAATATTTTAATTGCTGAATCTGTATTTTGTAATATTACCTATAATAATAAAATAAATTAATATAAATAATCATACGAAGTACAAACTCAAAAATATGTAATTATTATTTTAATGCTTTATAAATTATGCATTTGCATCTTTTTTTTGGAATATCTTACACAATGCTTTTCAAGCTACAAATGTGTTTCACCTTTCAAGTTTTCCATGTTGGAAAGAGTTGGAAAGTGTATCTAGTTGGTGCATTCGGAAGGACAAAATTTTAAATTCTCAATAGTTAACATAAGCGCGGGGAAAAACAAAACAAAAATTAAGGATAAAGTAATCGCAACAACCTTATCGGGTACCTTTATTTTTTTAAATTATATTAAGTACACGTTAGTCAAGTCTTTTAATTATTAAATAAAAATCAAATACCTAATTTATTTAAAAATAGGAATAATAATTCATAAACAATATTTCTGAAATGATGGCTGAATCATGTTCCTATACTCTCTCTATTCAGGATAAAAATGCTCACTCGACTGGCAAAAACTGGTCGACGCCGAGCAGCCCCTTCCGTTTACATGGTGGTGGTCGTTGAAAACAAAGAGTAATATCGATTGGCGACCAATCACCTGGCAGCACTTGAGGGGTCCAACTGTTCGGATGGCACAGTATGCGTGCACAAAAGTGGGCATTTTTATTCTGAATAGAGTAAAATTTTATTTTGAATAAAAAATGAATTCAAATTATTAAGTAAAACTTAAAAGTATCATTAAATAAATGTCAACCTTTTTATCCAAACTGTTTTGGTTTGTTGTACCTAGTACATTCGTACTTACAAAACTATTTGCATAGTAACAAAATTGAGTTTATTTGTAGTTAGTTAATACAAATAACTATTATTCATAATCATTAATATGATTATGTACCTACTAAGGTCTTTAATGTTAAACAAACAAAATATTCAAAAAAACGTGCAATATTAATTGTCCTATAACCAATTAATATTAAAGTACATTTTATTTATTCTGAAATATATTTTTAAGCTTTAATTTAACATACATAATTAGTCATTTTTTAAAATAAAATTGTTCATGACTCGTAAATTGAAAGTTTAATGTATTTAATATTTTTTTTAAAGTATTATATGACTGAACAAAGACAGCAACACTCACTTTTTCAACTAAATGAGGGTTGATCCATGGCTTGTACTTCGAAAGCATTTTCTTATATTATATTGTTCGTTGATGAACAAGCTGTTACTAAATTGCAATAGCCACCTTATGTATTCACAATCGAACACAAAATCTGGAGTTAATTTAGTCAAGTATTAAGCAGTTGAGTATGTTAAGATCTTGAAGAACATCTGGCACAAACATAATGACAGAACATTATAGAATACTTGTTTTACACTTTTATATAATTTTTTTATGAATAATATTAATAATATTATTAGATAATAATATGACTGTCACTAATTTTCACATAATATTAAATATTGTTTTGTTATCATTAATACAAAAAATGTTGGCATGTAATTGATAACCACTGATAGGTTGATAAAGTTAAATTTTTGAATTAATATTATATTATTATTATTTATAATTTAATTGGCATGGTGGATATATAATATATACCCAAATCCGTCCATCAAAAATTCAAAACTAATAATATAACAATAATCACGCATTTTTCTTAAACTTCTAAAACTTCAATTTTATTATTTTTCGTTGAACATTTTCAACTTTGTTATCTTCTCTGTAATATAGTATACAGTATACACCAGCTATTGGTTATTTCGTATACTGACGTAGGTATTTCACTAAAATACTGTAGGTATACATTTTATTTTTTAACCATCTACGAGATAATGTACCTAGTACCTAGGTACTACCTACACGAAACCTTTTATAGTTTTTATAATTTCGAATTTTCAATTTCCATACAATTTTATCTGATAGTTCAATATTCAAATAATTATTAATTTAGGAAAATTATTCCTTTGATAGTAGGTAGGTAGATAGTTAGATAGTATAGGTACCTATAAATTAAAATAAATAATAATATAAAAAAAAATGTATTATAATATTTATAATATTTTATAATGTATTATAATATTTATAATATTTTATAATGTATTTTTTTTTCTTATTAATCATACATTTTTGGCAACAATGGCCATTAGCATTTTTTAGGGGGTTACAGTTGGATGAAGAACAGGTGTATGTAAGTCGAGGATTCGTAACTAAAAATCCGGGTGGACACCCATCCGGGAACTAGCTATATCGGCCAATGCTTGACCTCGGAACTGGTAAGTGACTGAGGCCAACAACTATTAAGCCACACCTGGCCCCAACGTATTACTTTGTTGTACTGACAAATGTACATAGGTAATTACAATGGTTAATTTAGTATTTACATGAACTATATTCAATGTTGCTAGTCAGTAGTCACTATTCTCGAATGTAAAATTGCCCTTAAAAAGAAAATATTAATAAATTCTATGAGTGATAATCCCAGAACACGCCAGTCACTATTTACCACTAAAATATAAACAATTATTGTTAACTAATAACCATAGGTACTTATCCAGAATTTGAATATTTATATAACAAAACAATTTACTGTACAAGATAGAAAAACTAAATGTTAGGGCACTTGTCTTGCTTTTTGACACCATAGTGAAGGACAGCTGATGTTGTTACTTGTTATGTTTAATTTGAAAGGAATATATCAATAATGGTATTGCAAAATAATGCTGACCTTTGTTTATTACATAACCACAATGGCTGTGTTTCTTCAACATGGACTGTATAAACAGTTTCATTAGTTGACTTCTTAAAAATACCAACAATTTTCAATTAACAACCATCAATAAGGTGCTAAACTGCTACATAATCCTTCTATCCAGGTGATCACAGGAAAAAACTATTGCAACAAAATTACAAAAATATTTATAATTCGGAAGTCTGGAACAGTAACAACACCATATAATATGCAAAATATTCATTGAACTATTTAAACCTCTTCATCTCTATAAATTGTTAAGACTTATGTTTATATGACTATTCATTATGATCATTTTTGAATTCCCATTATTTTAAAGATGATTAATAATGTCAATAAACAAATTACTAGGATTTTATTTTATAAATTAAAATATATAATTTTAACCAAAAAGTAATATTTGATAATCTTAAATTTTAATAGGTAAAACTAAATAAATTACTAACAAAACATTTTGTCACCATAATAAATATGAATATATGTATTAATAAAATATACAAATCAGTAACAATAACAATAACGTTTGATTTTGTCTAAAATTACTAAACTAATGTAAATAATATAATTCAAGTTTTAGTACAAATTATATATAATATTTATTTTGTGATGGTGTTTGTGACTAGATGAAAAAAAAACATTTTATTTATAAGATAATACTTTTAAACATAAATATAGTTTTTACAAAATGTATTCTTAAACAATAGTTTTTAAATTTTCAAAATAATACTTAGTATAAAGGAGATTCCAATTAATATTTGATGGAAATTGGAAAAACTTAGTTATATATTTTTCAATATTTATAAATGTGATGAAATTACCTACTTAAATAAAGATTATTTCTAAACATAAACTAGCTTATACATAGCACCACTATATAAGGAAATAGCTGTAGTGTAAGCAACATAATATTATGATTATTGATTATGTACCCTTTATTTGTTAGTCTTTTATATATTTTGTCTTTCTATTTTATTAATTATACATGTCAAAGATTATATCTTATATCTAAATTAGTAAATGTATAATAAGAATATAGTAAACTATAAAATAATAGGTTTCTACAATATTAAAATATTATTTTGTTCAACATCAAAAATGTAAATATGTTAAATTAAATTAATAATTTTAAAAAAATGGAAAACTTTAGTGATTACAAATTTACAACTTGTGACAGTGGAAATAATAAAACCGTGCAATATTGTCTTAAGCTGCAATATAATTTTGGTACATGATTAAGATTTATTTTTATGACAAGGTATTTTTGTAATGGAACGAAGTATGGTAATTATAAATGCCTGTCTCTTATTTATTAATGTTACTAGATTTTTGTTGATATTGCACTTAACTACATTTAGGTCTCTGAATGGGCACATATTAGATAACAATAGTAGATTCTATTGGCAATGAGTCAGAAGAAGAATTTGATACAGAATCTTCTATAATAATAGTTTCAGGTTTCTTTTTTTTTCACTTTTCTTATGACAGTTGCTGGATTTTGTGGTAAATATTCATCGTCTAATGTAACCATTTGTTGAAGGACCATTGGCATACGCCTATCCTATTCAGTGAGAAACACTAAATGGACATCAACACTCAAAACGTTTCGACTCAACTTTGCAGTTGGGTTTACAAAGATGAAGTTGTTTTCAAACTCAATTGTCATCCACTTTTTTGGAAAACACAGCTTACTGGTTAAACATTTTTAAGATAAATTTTAAAGGTATATTGTAATTTCTAATTTTTTAATAAAATAAATAACAATTCATAATAATATTGTAATAAAAACAGCTAAAGTCTGTGTTACTTTGTACATTTGTTAAAATAATAGCAACATTAGAGTATGTATAGTACATAAGACTGACTTTTATTAAAATACAAAACATAAAAAAGCATTTTTCTCAAAATCGTTCTCCGGTGACCTACAGTGTTTTTGCTTATGACGGCAGGATAGGTACATAATGTAAATGTATTATTTGTGATTAAGATAAATTTATAACGGACAAAGTTATTAATATAAAATCTTTATATTTCTATACAATATAAATGGGTGGCTAACTTTTATCGAGTCTTGGACCAAAATTTAAAATCAAATCGGGTATTAAAAAAAAATGTATGTGACAGTAATATGTTCATATATATCACAACTTTATTTTAAAATATTTATTTGTTTTAAGAAATACAGTTTTAATCTTGAATTATTTTTCCTGCTTGCGTACTAATTCTTTTACTATTTTCATGTTATCTTAAAAATAAAGAAAATTAATGATTTTTAAATATAATTAATATAAAATCAAAATTAGTACAAAAAATATAATTACTTGCAATAACACTGAAAATGTGATTCAAATTATTGAATGAATTAAAATCTTTTCGATTTCCTGGATTGATATCAAAAGTAAAGTCTGGACCATAAGCCGAAAAATACTGAAACATAATTAATGTTTTTAAATAAAATAAAATTCTTAAATATATTTAGTTCTTATAACAAGACATTATTTATAATTAGGGCAAATGACTTGTAGCATTTGCATATTAGTTTTTACAGTTACAAAAAAGCAGAGTATGAAACAAATACATTTCATGCTTTCACAAAGGTAGTTTTGAAATTTTATTTTGCATATAAATGCATATTTTGAGTCCTTTTTGTTTTTAGAGCATATTTTATACTTTTATACGCAATTTTAAAAAACATTTTAAGTACATATTATAGGATTTTTAAGTGCGTAAGTAATTGCATATTTAGTGATTTTTAGAGCTACAAGTCCTCTGCCCTATTTATAATAAATCATATTATGGCATTAGTAAAAAGTGAAAGTTTGTAAACATTGGTAAAAACCGATTAAACATATTTTTATTTTTATTTTTCAATCAACTTAATATCTTTTATGCTAATATATATTTTTACATTTACCTCATTATCTGGTATATCACTCGACAATAAATCATCTTGTCCAGTAATAATTGCAGTTAAATATGTCCAACAACGTGCAACATTTGCTTCATTATATCCGCCTAATACAAAGTTTTACATTTTAATATAAAAACAAGTAATATTCCTTAAACAAACATAATACCTATATTATAAATACTTTAAATGGTAATAATCAGCATTTCTAAAATATTATACACCAAAAGATAATTATTTCTTCAAATTTAAAGTCAAATATTAAATAGTAACATTACCTAACACCTCACTAATATTCAGAGATTCACTGCAACATCAGTACATTAAAAGGTAGTTTAAATGTAATCAGAATAATGGAATAACTAATTTATATTTTTGATACTCATGTTAAGTACAAAATTAACTTGATAAATTTTTAAAACATTTATTACCTCCACCAAGAAATAATGTAGGTTTTTCCCATTTCATTACGTTTTTCACACATTCCGCTAATGCTTTTGGTGTCAAGTTAAATCCACCAATTGGGTCTCCGACTAAACTATCCGCTCCACATTGGACAACAATACATTTTGGATTATAGGAACTATTCACCATATTACTAATTCTAAATAAAACAAATAAACATGATTTTTTTTTAGTCTCAACATATTATTGTGAATTGAAAAGTTGTTCATATTACTTTTGAAACATTGTTATGTATTTATCATCATTTATCCCTTCTTTAAGTGGAACATTTACAGTATAATATTTTCCTTTATCTATTCCGATATCATCCAATGATCCACTTGTAGGATAAAAACCTGGTTCATATTGATGAAATGAAAGCGTAAGAACTTTGTCTGTAGCCATATATGCATACTCAACACCATTGCCTAAATACAAAATCTTTATTAATATGGAAATTGATTGATAAACAAAGGAAGAAATATTCATGAAAATAAATTAGAATACAAAAATTATTACCATGATGAACATCAATATCAATATATAAAACCTTCCCAAATGTTTTTCTTAATATTTCAATGGCAAGAACTATATCATTTACATAACAAAAACCTTGAGCAGAATCTCTATTAAAAATAGAAAAACATAAATTAAATTGCATTAAAAAAGTGTTATAAGAAGGTATATTTTTAACAATGATTAATAGTATATATATCTAAACCTTAGAGCATGATGCCAACCCCCACACCAGTTGATAGAATATCTGTATTGCATAGTTGTTAATGCTTTTGCAGCAGTTAATGAAGCACCTGAGATATATGTTATGAATTGCCATATATCTTTTACAACTGGACAATCATAACCTAAAAAATATATATATATATTTTAATAATATAATTTAAATCTAATTATCTGGCTAATATAACTAATAGTAAAAAACTGTTTATATTTTCCTTCAAAATATTAATTAATTATTTATTGATTTATTAATTATGCATGCGATTAGTTTATAATTTGAACAATTTATGAAGTGTTATAATATTTATGGTCTTAGTTAAGAATAGTTTAGTATCAAACAATTTAAATACAACTCGTAATTAGAATATTACATATTAGTGTTCAGTACAAAGATGATAATATTAGTTATTTTTATTATTTTTTCAATATAATTCAATAATATTAATAACCTATTCCATATTCATCTTCAATATCCGAGAGAGAACTGTTGTTGTCATTTAATTTTTTTAGGAAATCAACATATGCACTAGAATGGAATCCTATAAGATCTTCATATGACGAAGGATTCACTTTAAATACATCCATGTGATCAGATAGATGATATGCCTTAATGAGACTATCAACTAAATAAGCCTGAAAATGTAAAATAATATATTATAAAATAAAATAACTTACAACATTTATTTGATGAAAATACTTAGTTTTGGTGAATAAATGGTGTGATTAAAGAAAATAAAACGTTGGTTATAGAATGTATATTGATGTAAATTATTATTTACAATAAAATATTAAGTATGTAAATTAGAAAAAAATTTTATTTTTTCCTATAGAACAACAGAATAATAAATCAAAGATGAGAAATATAATGAAAAACTCTCATTTTTAAATCATTGTTTTCAAGAAACATTAATATTGCTAAATTTACTATGCATACCTATATTGTAATTGTTATTATTAATATAATTTTTTTTTAACAGCATCCTTCATCAAAATTTTATTAATTTTTTATTTCACTATTTCAAATTTGATGTATTTTATATTTTAAATATATGAAGTGTTGTATTTTTCCCAATTCAGTGTGTAAATAAATGTACCTAATTTGAAAAATGTTAATCCCATTCATGATTAAGCGCCTAAGAATGTAAGTTATTAGGTAAATATATGAATAAATATTGCAGTTAGAACAGTAAACATGATAATTAATTTGAAATCAACGATATATATTTATTCACTTATAATACTATATAATTCAAATTAAAATAATAATAATTATTTATATTTTTACTTATCAGGTCTTACTCTTTTTGAAATATTTGGAATTTTGCAGCATTCTTTGATTAATTGACTGTCAGAAATGTAACATACACTCTGATCCATGCCTAATAATGTTCAAATACTAATTACTGTAAATAATTATAGGTACCTATTACAATTTAAAAAAAAATACATGATTTATCGGGTAATAGAAAAGAGCATCATTAATTGAATATTTGAAATCCGAACATTCTATGAACCACAAAAATAAAAAGAAGATGAAACAATAATAGAGTACATAAGAGATTATTTTGTTATGAGACGAAACTCTAAAATATAACAAAACCTATGATAGGTTATATTATAAATGTATAACAAATAAAATATAATATTAATAATTATGTCTATAATATTATAGTATGCAAAATGGGCGATGCATATTATCTTTACTTCCCAACGATATTTCTCTAATCACATTTATGTGATATCAATATTATTATCAAACCACTGTGTATCAAGCATAGATAATATAAGAATGGATAGGACATAAGAACTTATCACATGAAACTTTAGTGATACTATTTTTAAGGTTATATGGGGCATATATTGATATGATAATTGATAAATAATAATAAATATTTTAAATATTTTAAATATTTAACAAAGTTTAGAGTAATTTTCCAGGCACAAGTGACACAACAATCAAAATAAAAACTGACAAATATCTAAATATAACTGACTATCATGTTATCATTATTATTTAATAAAATGGTTTTGCACATATCCTTAAAAAGCCCCATATCGTCTTTCTCTCTTTACGTTCTCTCTTCCCCAAAAAAACACACGGCCCCATATGGAACTGGTATAGGCATGTCCTATCCATTCTTATATTATCTATGGTATCAAGGACCAAGGTTTGGTGTTCGGGAAATTTAAACTCAAATTTCAGATATTACTTACTATTATAAATTATAATATATATTTTTTAGTATAGGATTATATGAATTATTGTTATATATTTATATTTATATATAATATATATATATATATCTGTGGGAAATGTTCACTACATATAAAGTAGAACTTTGGCTGTGAAATATCTGAAATATCGTTTTTATTTTTTCGATATCGGAACTATAAAAAAAGTTTGAATAACACAAAAATAACGGATTTTGAAACAACAAGAACTTTTTTCGTATACGTGATATCAAATAAATAAAAATGATATTTCAGATATTTCACAGCCAAAATTCTACTTTATATGTGGTGAAAATGTCCCACAGATATATATATAAATATAAATATATAATAATAATTTATATAATATATATTATAATTTATAATATGAAATAATATCTGAAATTTGAGTTTAAATTTCCTAAAAACCTAACCTTGATACACAGTGGTTTGATAATAATTAATTTTTGATAAATAATTTTCGAGCTTAATAAATGATAATACTATATGTTTAGCTGAGGATGTCAGCGCATTATTTGTTTTCTCTCTCTGGCCCACGTGCAGCATAGACAAAACGCAATAACGCAGAATCATTTTTTCTATGTTTTTAAGTAATCTTAGAGTAAAATCACCCATTACAAAAAAGATAGAGAATAATATATTTGAGGGAATGACATATCGATTTTATGTTTTATTGTTATTTGACTTTGTTTTCGACTTTCAAAATAAACAAAAAAATTTTGTACATTTAAATGATGTTTAAATTGTTTTGAAACAATATTTAGACAAATCGATATGACATTCCCTCAAAAATATTGTTATCTAACTTTGTTGTAATGGGTGATTTTACTCTAACATTACTCTGATTACTTAAAAACATAAAAAAAATAATTCTGCGTAAATGCGTTTTGTCAATGTTGGGCGTGGGCTAGAGAAAAAACAAATAGTGCGCTGACATCCTCCTAAAAATGTGAGCAAGTGGGTACTACTCTGCTGTACATTAGGTGCCGTGTGGGTCACTGTAATTTTTGTATTACACGAGCCTATATAATGGCATATCGTTCCCACGGCCCACCACTTGGCAAGCCATGAGCCAACTAGAGCTCCCTTAAAATTATTTCAATTTTGCCGCCAAATTTCTCAATTTAAAATAAGTGTTATAGACTCTAGATCAGACGCAAATTTCTGATTGCGCAACTGCATTTTTGATCATGTTAAGCGGCGAGTATAGGCGCAAATAACGTACGAGATTTTGTGTGGAGGTGGTAAGCCTCCTAGAGCTTTAGCAGCAATAATATAATAATAATGTCTAAGCTTAAAAAAATTAGAAGAGTTTGAGTAGGCTATTGACACTTTTTTGGGGGGCTTAGCCTCTAAAGCACCCCACCTAATATACCTATACTGGGGGCATGCAATACTAACTATAGGTAAAACTAAAGTGAAAGCTTGAAAATTTGTTTTTTAATGAATTTTTCTTTTTAAAATAATTATTTTTTGAGTTTGTTCTAGAAATGTCGATCTTAAAAGGTATAAAAGGCGAAGTTCGGTACGACGTGGACGTATATTCATCAGTATTATTTAGTTGTGACCTAAGGGATACCTATGTAAATTTAGTGAAGCGTGAAGTGTAAGTGTAGTGAAGTTAAGACAGTTAAGTGAATTGAAGACCTTGAACTATTTAACTTAAGTAAGTATACAGTTTTATTTCTTATCCGGTATGTAGTTATGGCTATGCCCTCCCACCCCCCATTTTCCCGTGTGCTGAACAGCGTCCTGTACGAACTTTTTCCCCAAAGGACGTGAAAGGGATCGGTAATGGACAATACCTGGAAAGAAATCGATGATGTCATTGAAATACTAAAAATTTAATTTTAATATATTGAAGTACCTACTTCAAAAAATATACTGCTTTAGAATACGAAAAAATTAGTTTCAACTTAAAAATATGTAAAAAAAAAATATGCTTATTGCCAATGACCAATGACCTATACAATCATCATTGAGATCGGTCGCTTCATTTACAACTAAATAAATGGTTATAAATAAGCTTACTAAGAGTTACCTACTTAAACAATTAATTATTCCTTAAATTATTGTGTAGGTACATCAGTAAAAGTGATCTATCTATCTATCACATTCGTACTATAAATTGTATTTATGATTTATGATTTTAAGTACAATAAGAATAACAAACGAATTAATATTATCTACCTCTAATACATTTTAATTTAAAAAAAGGTGGATAAGTGGATGTCGCTCTGCTGTACAGTAGGTTACAAGTGGGTCACTTTATGGATGGTGTTAAATTTGAATTCAATGATAAAATATCATTGTATAAGAAAAACAATTCTGAGCGAAAACGGTGAGTCAGCCTATGATATTACAAACTATATTTGATGATATTATTGTGAATAAAGTAATAATTTATATATAACCTATTTACGTGGAGCCTTGTTTTAAATTTTCAATCCTTAGCAATATAAGTTGAACATTTTATACATTTTTAACTACAAAATAATTATTAAATTTTAAATTTTATAAATTTTGTTAAAATTTGAACTTTAAATGCTTATAAAAAAAAATTGTGCCTTTGTATTTTTAATATTTTTCAACTTATATTGTAACAATATATCAGGAGCCTTGCATTAAATTTTCACGCTTTTTTATCCAACAAATAAAATTTTATTGACATTTATAGAAAAAAAAACTAAAAAAAATTAAAAACTGACAATGTCCGTAAACAGTTCAAAAAGAGTCAAGATATTTTCAAAATTGTATGGTATATAGAAAATGCTAATATAGACATTCAGTCAACATTTCATGTACCTACGGTCATTTGTTATAGAGTTGCATCAAAAACCAAAATCGATTCTCTCGAAAACAGATTTTGCGTAAAAATTCCCGTTTTTCCTTAATTTTTCTTTTGTTTTTTCACGTCGCTTTTGAAAACTACTGGGGAATTTTTACTTTTGACCCCAGTACCAAAGTACCAACTAGATTCACTTTCCTATCAGAAAAGTTACTGTTGAAGAAAATCCAAACACTTTTACTGTCCTAAAAGGTGAAAGACACAAAAAAAAATAAAAATAAAAAAAAAACACACATTTTCCAACAATGTATTCCCCCAGACCACCTCACACAGCAGTGTTAATACACTCGACCCGCGTCCACCGGTGGCTGCCGCTGTCACCGTCAGTGGGCCGTAATTGTCCGGAATGATAAAAACACGGAAAATAAAAATTCCGGAACGTAATAATCCGGAATGTAAAATCCCTGATCATAATATTACGGAATGTTAGAACCAGGAATGGTTGAAGTCCGGAAAATAAATAATCCGGAACGTAAAATCTCGGATCGTAATAATCCGGAATGTAAAACCACGGAACGTAATAATCCGGAACGTTACAGAGACTTACTCAATTAAAAGGTACACTCGTATAAGTACGTACAACTCTTGAGTGTTGCCTACTGTTTGTTTTTTGGAATTTTACATTCCGGATTATTACGTTCAGTGATTTTACGATTTTACGTTTTAAGACTGATGCACAATTTGAATACCTAACTCTAATGAGTATTAAACCTTATTTAGCGGTTCTAATACGAACTACTGAGGCTCAATGCTCATATTATTTTTTCAAATTTCTTTTATTCTTCGTCTTGTTTTTTTTTTTATTTGCTTTGTCAATTAAGTCTTTCAAATTAGTATAAGTTAAGTTAGTATAAATATAGTGTTTCATAAGTTATGAACTGTTTTTATCTTTAACCATTGTATTTCTTGTAGCTCAAAAAGAGTCAAAATATTTTCTAAATTGTATGGTATATAGAAAATGCTAATATAGACATTCAGTCAACATTTCATGTACCTATACGGTCATTTGTTTTAGAGGTGCACCAAAAACCAAAATCGATTTTCTCAAAAACAGATTTTGCGTAAAAATTCCCGTTTTCCCTTAGTTTTTCTTTTGTTTTTCACGTCGCTTTTGAAAACTACTGGGAAATTTTTACTTTTGACCCCACTACCAAAGTAGGTACCAACTAGATTCACTTTCCTATCAGAAAAGTTACTGTTGAAGAAAATCCAAGCACTTTTACTGTCCTAAAAGGTGATGACAGATACAAAAAAAAATTAAAATTAAAAAAAAACACACATCATTGTAAAATCAATACATTCATCGCTTTGCTCATAATCTAAAACATTTATTACCTGTTGATTATGGTGATTGGTGAGTTACCAAAATTCAAAAATAAAGTTCTAAAAGTTTTAGTTGTAATGTAGTACCTATAGGGCCGATTTTTTTTTCATTAAAAGTGAGCCAACTGTGTCCCAGTCCGCCCCTGTAGTCAGACATACAGTAGCTATAGCTAAGTAGTAAGTACCTATAAATAAATAGTAACCTATGTAAATAGTTTTTTAATTCAGTTACTATAAAATAGTATGCATATGCCGGGCAAGGTATCATTTTTATAAATTAAAATGTATATTTATGCTAATAATAACAACTCTAACGCCGGGTTGCATGAACAATCACTAAACATTTAATGAATCAATAGTGCGCTTAAACATGATTTAATGGCATGATTAACTTTAACATTAACATTAATTAACATGATTGTTCCATTAAATTGTATTGGACATTAAATTAATTAATTGTTCATGCGACCCGGCAAAAGAACAGATAATAATATAAAATGTCTGAACAACTATATGCACAAGGCATAGGTAGTCCATGAACTAGACAAAATACAAGTATACAATCTTAACATATTTAAATAAATAATAAGCAAGAGTCTTAGTATATCACGCATTTATTGTAAAACATTCAGTTTATATAAACATTTTATTTTTTCAAGATATAAATTTTTTTTTGAACAGAAGCAAAATTATTAAGAGTATAAAATAAAGCAAGGCAACATATAGAAAAAGTTAAATATAAATACGCAGGTACCCTTTGGGAAAATTCCTGAAATATTATACATATACATTGATTATGTACGCCAATTATTCAGAATAGATATTATTATTTAGATAGACATATAAAATAAATGATATTATAAATTTAGTATAGTTTTAAAAAATAGCATTAATTAATAAAACTATAGTTGGCAAATACAAAATCTTCTAAAGTAGGTACCTAATATAATTAATTTTTTATTAAAAAAATAAGTAAATATAATTTAATAGTCATAAATGGAGTCTGTTCTAAACTACATAGGTAGGTTAGCTATTTAAAAATAAAATTTATTTTATTTTATTTTGTGTAATTAGAGTAAATCTGGGACTGACTAATGAATGTTAATGAATTAATATTAAGACAATATTAGACAAATATTAATTTAATTGACCACAAAGATATTTATAAGTTAGTATATATAAGCATTAAGACAGAATCTGTTTTTACTTTTTATCATAGGTATATAGGTAATTGAATAATATTATTAAAAATGTAATAATATAATATCATTAGGTATAATATAATATTATATGATTAAAAAATATTACTCTTCAACTTCATCAAATAATTTTTACCTTTTAACCTTCAAGGCTTTCTAGCATGCATTATACAATATAGGTACCCAGTGGCGATCAAATGATTTTGTCACGATTGTGGAGGGGAGGTTAACATGCATTATTTGATCATTAAAAAATATAATTGTTCGTTGTAAGATGATAATATTAATATCCAAACCCTTCATTCCCCCATTTGACTAGCCACCGAAAACCTATATAATAATATAACCATTATTAGTAGGTAGGTACCTAGTATAATACAACATACACCAATACCTACCTAACTAATAAAAATATTTTATACTACTGAGATCTTCATAGTTGATCAATACATCAATCGATTGTTATAATATTGTGTGTTTTTGAATAACTAGCTAGTTGGCTTCTGAATCCTGAAAAAAATATCAAACATTATATTTAATACATAGTATTTTTCACTTACCGCCTAACCTTGTTTATTTTTTTTTCTATAGACATTTTGTAGAACTATAATATTTTTTCTGTTATTTTATGACACCATTATTTATAAAACAAATGTGGACGGGGGCACTGACTCTAGTAGTCTAGTCTCTAACTCAACCCATTTGATAAATGTTATTATGGACAGGGATGTAGATGTAGAGCTTTTAAGAAACAATCAATTAGGTAACCAACTTGCAACTATATCACATAAATATGTAACCAATAGCAACCATTTATATTAAATATATTAACATAGGTGGTATTAACAAAAATTTCCATCGTAAATCTCAAAATCCTTTCTTAAATTTGCAATAAACAAAATTAAGGGCCACTTATCGAGGTAACTATTATCCTTCCTCTCAGTTGGACCTGCAAGCAAGAGACATTTACAAAATTGAAAATTTCATGAAAATCGGTTTTTGAGATTACTAGATTAGCGTTAACGAATATCGTGACACGATATCTATAAATATAAAATCCAAATACAACTGACTTACTGATCACTGTATCTCAAAAACTACCTACTCAACGTACAAACTTGAAATTTGCAATAGTGGTTCCTCTAACACTTTAACCGTATAATAAGAAAGGATTTGCCGAAATTCGCATTAAAAGAGATGCTCAAACAGGGATTTTGAGATTCACGATGGAAATAGGAAATTGTATTTTTATTTATTTTATAAATAGTAGCCATTGGTTACAGTCTACAGTATAAATTAGTATTTATTTATTATTGGTTTCCATTGGTTATTTGGGAAGATCAGCTAAAAGCTAAATCAAATCAAATCAAATTGTTGAACATAACGTAGTCGGATTGCCTACCAGGGTGGCTTGATTTGCACTTATTGTAGCGAGTAACACCCAAAAGGAGTTGAAGTAACATAATTTTTTTAAGAGTTGCAATTTTTACGGGCAACGGATTGCACGGGTTCAGATAGCTTTTATATATTATATAGATTTTATGTAACCTCTCCCATATAAAATATCTGTGTATGTCACTGCATAAATGTATAATAAATATAAATTAGTAATTCTTATAAAAAAACCTTAATGAGAATCAAACACTCAGCTCATAAATTACCCATTTGTGCCAAAAAAAAATTAATTTGTTTTGGGTACTTGAGCCAAAGTTAAAGTATGTTTTTTCCGACAGCCTATTTGGGCCAAATTTACCTGCGTAAACATTTTACAATAACAACTTGGTGTAATAAATATTTAAAGACGTACGTTATGAGTTATAACTAATAACTAAGTAAACTAAGTTATTTTTATAAGTCTATAGATTTTAGTTTTCAGTTTTGTGCATTACCTGTTGCGCAGGTAGATTGAAAAAAATGCGTATTATTGATAACTATTTTTAAATAATCCTATTTAATGACTATGATTTAAACATAATTGTATAATTATTTATTATTTAGAAAATAATATATTAGTTTATTATAATTTATAAAAAATGTGTATATTTGATGATTATTTGAAAAAAAATCGTAAATTATACTAACTATGATTTAAAAAAAAATATTATTATCATGTAAAATTTAATAACTGTTTATATTTGATTTATTTAAATTTTAATTTTAACGTAGGTCTTATCTTTAAAATATATGAATTTAATACCAATTCGTTATAATAAAATGTTTACACAGATAAATTTACCGGAAATGAGCTGTACCCAAAACGGATAAATTTTTTTTTGGCGTAAATACTAAATGGTATCCCTCAGCTTGGATAGTCGGATAATAGAACAATTGTACTAATACTAGTCTAAGCTTTGATAAAAATGACATATCAGTCGGCGTATTATACCTAGTCAGTTCGGTACGTTATTAACTATAAGAAAATTATAAATTTTAAAGTCTAAAGTTTGGGATACAAATGATATACCTATTTTATACTTATTAAAAAAATAACTCACTTGTCTTATTATTATTTATATGTGTACTATGTAATACTGAGATCAGGAACATTCGTTGCATTTTGAAAAATTTTTTTGAAGTCACATGTTAGCAACACAAGCATTTATCTTACTGTAAATGTAAATTTTAAAACAAATTGTATACAATATGTTATTATTATTATTATATTATATAGGTACAATAGATCAGGTTAATAATTACTAAACAATTTACATAGAAAGTAATAAATTGTTAAGAATATCGGAATCAAAACTGTTTTATTTACCTTAAAAATCGTTAAAATTTAATAATCAAATGTTTTAATTTTTTTCATTCGTACGGGTGAATAACAAGTACTGTTATTTGTGTCTTCTGGTGGTAAATTCAATGCTTCTTCCGGCTTGTCTAGAAAAAGTTATTACATAATTAAGGTAATAAATAGATGCATAAACAAAAGTTTAGAATCGGTTGATAAAAACTATCATTATCTTGCGATGGACTGAACAGGAAACTGATTTTTTTAACTAGGACCAACCCAACTGTTACAGTCTTTGGTAAGGACATTCTAACAAAATGCATTAATAACCAAAGCCGGGCATTAACTGCAAGTTAAAAGTTAAAACGTTAAATTAATTAACTCGTTACTTTTTTTTCAAATTAATTTTTAACTTAATAAGTTACTTTTTTTCAAGATTAACGTGTTAACTCCATGTTAACTCACAAAAGTACCTAAATTAAGTTAATTTTCGTCCGAAGAATAATACACATTTTTTAATGAGGTTTTTATACTTTGATGTATCATTTTAAATTTCCCAAATAATTTTCTTAAGCGTAAGGAAAAACTATCTAATAAACGATATTATGTGTTTGGAATTTTTATTTTTGCAAATTAGCAAATTTTAACTTACTACTAAATTAAGTTATTTTTTTTTAAAAGTTAACTTTGAACTTGATGAGTTAACGAAAAAAATACGAGTAACTTTTAACTTTACTTAACTTTGTTATTTTAAATAACAACTTAACGAGTTAAAAAAAATCGTTGACTTGCCCAACCTTGTTAATAACCAAGACTACGTTCACCAATTTTTCTTAAAGAACCAGAACAATAAAATAATAAGTATAAATAAATAAAATTGGGGCCAGGTGTTTAGTGCACACCCGTGTTCTGCGATCAAGCATCGGCCGGTGTCGCTAGTTCCCGGATAGGTGACCACCCGGATTTTTAGTGACGAATCCTCGACACACATACAGGTATTACTCAAGCAACCGTAACCCCCCACAAAAGAAGTAAATGGCCATAGTTGCCGTGACCGATGCTTATAAGATCAATAAAACTTAATTAATTAATTCAATTCAATTCAAAATATTAAACACATAAAATAAAAATTTAAAATGCCTACTATAATGTTGTTTCATGTCATACTAAATAATACAAACTAAAACAAAAACAAGTTGGGAAATTGGATGTCGCTCTGCTGTACAGTAGGTTACAAGTGGGTCACTGTAAAGGATGGTATTAAATCTGAATTCAATGATAAAATATCATTGTATAAGAAAAACGATTCTGAGCGAAGACGGTCAGTCAGCCTATGATATTACTAAGTATATTTGATTAATTTATATTATTGTGCATAAAATAATTTATATATAACCTGTTTACGTGGAACCTTGTTTTAAATTTTTAATCCTCATCTATAAAAGTTGAATATTTTATAAACTTTCGACTACAAAATAATTATTAAATGTTGTTAAAATTTTAAATGCTTATAAAAAGTATAATATTTTTCAACTAGGTACTATAATAACAATACATCAGGAGCTTTGTATTAAATTTTCACACATTTTTACCGAACCAATAAAAATGTATTGACAATTATACAACAAAATAAGAAAATCGCTACATGAGAAATCGAGTAAATATCCAATGTTCTAAAAATATGAACTTCAAACGCTCATAAACATTTAATTTGACTTTCTGAAGATAAAGATTTTTTTTTGATAAAGGTAGACAAACTTATGACGAATCTTGTATTACCTATGTTTTCCAATCTTAAATTTAAAAAGAAAAATTTTTATGAATTCTAACTCAAAATAATTTGCACATTTTCGTGACTTTTACGTATTTTGTCAAGATTTGAACAGCGTACCCGTACACCATGGCAGCCCGCTTTATTTTTTACCTACTCACCTAAAAATATATCGATCATAATATAGGTACCTACCTACTCATTCTTAAACTAATATATATTATTTTAGCTGAAAATATAATTATTTTTTGTAAAATACAGTCGAGTCTCAATAACTCAAATCTCAAAGGAGAAAAAAACTACTTAAACAAATTCCAAGCATACCTACTTGTATACAAAAACACTTCAAGGGACAAAAAACAATTTGAATTATAAAGCTATCGGGTTTGAGTTATCACGAGTCACTACTTTACTGTATATTTATAATATATATTTACCATAAGATATAATAAAAGTGTTGTTATAGTTTGGTCGACAACAATTGAATAGTAAGCATTTAGACCAAAAACAACAAACAACACACAGTACTCCAATTAATACACAACTAGTTATGAAACATATTGCGATGATCATAAGCCAATCAGTTGGTGGTTCTTGCATGTTAATTATGCTGAAAAAACATTTAAGTAAAAAACGTAATAATGTAATATTATATATTTTTATACTCAAGTAAAAATATCAAATATTCACGATGTAGGTACTTACATTTTATAAAAAAAAACAGCTGGAGATTAAATAAAAAACATAACTTAGTTGAAGAATACACTGATAGGGACTTCTATATTATCTTATATCCTCTTATTCACGGTATAGTACTATAATAGCTGATATTTTTTCCTGCAACAATAATATAAATTATAATATGGGTATTTATTATAAATTTTGTATTAAATTGATAATATCTTCAATTAGGTATTTAGGTACATAATTTTCTTGAGTAACATTAAAAGTTATAAATTATAATTCATACCAGTACCTACTTAATAATTATATATATAGGTGCCAATCTATACTTTTAGATAAGAACTAATACTTATGTAGGTAGATAAATTAATATAGATAGGGGTACTCCATATTGTTAACATTAGTCATGAATATATATTTTAAAATTTAAAAATTATTAATTAATAATATGTGAAATAAATAAATATGATTATGTTTAGAGCACAATTATCATTTTAGTAACTTAAATAAACTTAGCATAGGTACTAAGTAAGTAAACTAGGTAATTTTAACTATTTTTTTGAGTGTGTATAATAACGGAATTAGTTACTGGGTAAAATATTGCAGGTACATATAAACGATTTCTTCTCATTAATAAATTATGTCATCATAAAAATATCTGATTTGGTTTCCGAACGTAAAACTGTTAAATTATATAATATCATTGATTTTATAAAATACAATACCCCATAGATACATAAACTACGTCAAATAACATTTTAATAATATCCTTATTTTCATTTCATATTGGTTAAGTTCTGTTTTTTTTTTCAGTGGGTAATAGGTATACCTAATCAAGTTTTATGATATTATATTCTCGTTAGTCGATTCCTATAATAATATAATAATTAATAACTATTATTAGGTACCTAATGATAACTGATGAGTAATAAGTGATAATACAAAATTGTGAATTATAATACATATCATCAAAGAATGTATAACACGATTTTAATTTCCATATGTATCATTTTAATTGAACAACGTAACGCCATGTGTAAACTAGCTGCATTAAACATTTGAACTACCTATAATACACATAGGCGCAATTTGGGGAGTGCTTGGGGGTTCTTAGCACCCCCAAAATTCACATTAGCGGCCCCAAATTTTTGATAGCATTGTCGAATTGACTGTAATATTATGCCATAGGTATTTGGATACATTTATTTCTAATAATAAATGTATTACCTATGCATAGGTTCCAATCAGAATAATAATATAGATAAATGTGCATTATGTTATAGGTAATTGTTTATATTAAGATTAATGCGAAGGTGTAAAAAATTAAGTTGTATGAAAGGAGGGGGGTATTGGGGGCAGACACCCCACTGTCCACTTTAGTCGACATAAATCTAGCACCCCTATAAATTTAACCCAAATTACGACTATGCCTATACATCTATTATTCTGCAGTGTAAGTATAAAGCAATATAAGTTATAACTATATTTTAAACTTAACTACGTACCTATATACAACTCAGGTATTTTTGCGGGTAAATTTTATCTGAACTAGTTAAAAACTATAGATTAAAAATCAATAATTAATAATTATGGTTATAAATATATTTTAACAAAACAAATACAGTAGGTATATAATTATTTTATTATAAAAAGTTGGTAACCTTTTCCAATAGGTATATATTAATTTCAATAAATATGTTTAACACAGTACCCTACCCGAAACTTATTTGTTTGTATTTAAATTATATAATATGCTTGATTAATATTTCTATCCATAGGACATAACTCATGACTGACCTGGGAACCAATCCCTCTGCAGACTCAAATTGGGATTACAATATTACATAAATCAATATTCTGAGCCCTTTGAATATAATACGGCCCTTAACAAAAGAGCGGCTGTTCAACAGCTATTATATTCACAAATCCTAATTATAAGTACGACAAATTATAATTACTCCCCTACACCAGCCATATTTTGACATTTACTCCCTTTCTATACTCATTTTTACAAATATATCACATCATAACAAAACAGATTTTTTTTTAATGTTTTACTATTCGGTGAAAAAAATACAACGGACCAATTGAGATTCTATCAGGGGTGTAATTTTCGAGTGCATGGGTTGAAGGGTGTACACTTGGCATTTACATCTCATATCAAATATAATACTTATACCTAGTCTTTATATTATATAGAGTTTTTAATGACATTTTTTGGAGTTTATGTTACATAAATAATATTTTGATATGGTTTTTACTCATAAATGTGATCATTATTTTATTTTATTTTTTATTTTAATTCTCCTTATACAAGACTAAAATATTTAATGAACATTCTAAGTACTGAGAGAAGTAGTTAATGTGAATGTGGTCCCATCGTATCCAGCTCTAAAACATATGCAAAACAAAATCTTGTAATATTATTATAACTGTACCTATCTTCAATTATCTTTTCAATTTCCATTTGCTGAATAAATTTTTAATATAAAAATATGTTAATAACCTTTTTTCATTATGATTTATGTATACCTAATACTTTTATATACTCGTAATAGACGTACATATTCGTTTTTGTTTGTATTAAAGAAAAAACGATAGTCCGTTATTACAATTTAAATGTTTAATAATAATTTTTAAATATGAGAGCCGTGAACGATTCTATTTTTGGCTGGCAATTAGTAATGTTTTTTGTATTCTACGCTAATGTATTCCTGTGAACTATAAGTCTAGTTGACCCTATGATAGTACGTTATTTAAATAAATTGTTAAGTAACAATTAAAACGCTTTAATCGCTTAAAGTGTCCGGACATACATAAATTAGTGAGCATCATGAGCAACCGTATACCTCCTAGGTATTTACACTGGACCAAAAAAATGCGTTCAGATCCGTTTAACTGACCGTTTTATTAGCTATAGGTACCTAGTCTGATGGTTGGGACGCCTCACTAAATTGAATATATCAAATTTAATGGATTTAGTTCACTAAATGTCTGAACTTAACCTTCTGAACTAAAAATGGTCAGTTCACACACGTCAACTAGCTAAATTACTCGATATACCTACTCAATACTTACTAAATTACTAACATATTATAACGTGAACACTGAACTATATGCTTAATAGCGAGTGACCTACAAACTACACCATCACAGGTCACCTAATCTGATAGTTTCAATAAAACCTACTTATATATAATTTATATCGTATATATGTTACCGTTAATGATGTAAACTATAAATAATAACGTAAATGTCTAACCAATATTATAAATTCCTAATATTAGTAGTCGACATCGGCAAATTTAAATATTTTGTTAACACATTTACAACTATGACTAGACACTTACTTTATTGTCTAATAGTGATAGACAATATTGATAATTTTGTTTAGCGAAATATTGAAATTGGGTCAGAAATTTAATAATATATGTAAGATAAATAATTATACTTAATATTACATAAATAAAATAAATAAATTGAAAAATGTATTTTCACAATTTTATGTACTGTGACACTTTGAAGGTACTAAAGGAAGATAATATAGATACATGTTAGCGTTGTGCTAAATAGTAGGCATGCGTGTGTACAAATATTATAATTGAATGTCGAATGAATATAATTATTATAACAAATAAGTTATCGCGATTTATATTGTATACCTATTATATAGATGACATATCATATGCCACATAATATGTATCCGATAGAATGATAGATGGTTATATTTTACTTAATATGTACGACAATTGACATATTATTAGAGCCGGAAAAAACGTTATTGTTAGTAGGTAATTAGTACCGATTATAGATAAATCGACTTAACAACGCAAGGCCGTTTCTAATTAAAATTTACAAATATATTTTTTAAACTATTACATGTATAACTGTTTACAACTTATGATGATAGTACCTACCTAAGATTAGAGACTAGAGTTCACCTAACAACGATCAGTTTACAATAGAGTTTTGATTTGAATTGATTTAACATTTTTATCAATTACGTCTGAAAAAGCCCGGAGTTAGGTATCGTCATTACCTAGAAAATATTTCTAAATGCATCATTGCCTGAAAATAATGTTATTTCTTAGTCAATATCGTAAACTGTCTAATTTGATCGGAAATATCGTTATTGACTAGAGATTAACATAAATTCCTTAATTTGCGTCTTTACTGGTACCTAACATTATATACATTTATACGTAATATATGTATTAATAACTATTACTAATAATAATTATATAACCTAACCTAACCTTTAATCTTTAAACGAAAACAACTTGTCGTATTATCTTAAATTATTCTACCAGAAAATGTTTTAGCCCTTAGGTCCATGTTCAACTTATAAGTAGGGATGTGAATTGAATGTATTTAAAAACCTTAAAAATACACTTAAAATCTTAAAAAAGTTAGTAAAAAATGCACGCTTATGTAGACAAAGAACCATAATTTTAAAAACATAAGAAATCTATCAAGTGTAAAATATTTTTAGGTAGGTAAGTGTGTATAGAACATGTACTAGTAACACAAATAATTTAAAATAATTTAAAAATGCGTATACAAAGTTTTAATTAATAGAAATTATTAAAAATATCGAAAAAAAGTAATTAAAATGCAAAATACAAGTTTCATAATTGAATTCATTAGCACCTAATTCAAGCTTTGTATTAAGGGAGCTATATGTTTTATATTAAGCTAAAAATAGTACATTTTTTTAAGAAATTATAAAACCTTATTTGTAAGTATAAGTAGGTAACAACTAACTAAATTATGATTTATGCATGAATATAATATAACATGAACAATATATATTGAATAGTATGAATTAATCTGTCAAAAAACCGAGCAATAATTTATTCAGGCACATCTGCAGATATGACACAAATTAAAATGTAACCAAGATTAAAAATGTAATTGCTATTTTAAGGTATTCAATGCACTTTTGAAACAATATACTTACATAATAACTTATAACAATATTATTAATATTTGCTAATTGCTTTTACTTTGTTTGGGTTCTCCTAACTCTCTTTTTAGTGTTTTCTATTAAAACCAACATTTGATTTATATAGTAGCTGATGATTTAACTTAGTAAGAATATCTACGATCTAGTAAATCCTGCATTGTTTAACATAATATTACCACTGTAGATTCACGTAATTTGAGAATGGTATCTATATAGTATACAATATGCATTCGCGCACGTTTTTTTGTAAAACCCCTTTTTCTTTGGCAGCCAAGAATAATATCTAGATTTTTTATGTTTTTTTTTAAATTTTTTTCAGTGTTTACCTACTATAATAATATTACTATACAACTGGTATATCATAACTATATCGAGTATATTCTGACCAGCTAATGATTTTAAAATGGCCAACAAACATTTTGGCACTAACGATATTAAAAACTAGCCTGCTACTTGCAGCATACCCGTAAACGTATTTTAAAACGTAAAACCCCTTTTTTTGTAATTATATTCTAAACATTATCCTGGAACATATTTTGTGTGTTCCGGGATGTTGTTACATGGGGAGACCAAGTCCAAAATCGATAAGAATCTCACGGTCTTAAGAAACCCTACATATTTGTGTTTAAGTTTAAAAATGTATATTACAATAAATGCCAATTATTGAAAACAATGGAGGTTCAATCATTATTTTACAGTACCTCAGTAAATACTTAGATGGTATTACTTGTTTTTAGTCATAGGTACCCATCGAAAAGTGAAATTGAATATTACAAGTTAGATACCTAATCTAATAATTAATTTAAGATAAGTTGTATCAACATTAAACTTTTTATGAATACAAATAAAATAAACCGTTATCTCTTACTATATTTCAATTTATAGGTAAAATATTGCGTACCACTTCAAAATAAATATGTTCTACATTTATATAATTACATATACATTATATAATATACATATATGTATATTATGAAACATCGAAAAAATATATAATAATTTATTGTTAAAGCCAAAGATTCGACTTCAACATTTCTTTTAGAACGTTAAATATACAAACAAATAATAATACTACAATATGTGCCCTTCACCAAGATTTTCATATCAATTACTAAGACTTTATAGTGTCATGCACTGATAATTTTACATAGGTAGTAGGTATCTGGTACGTACTTTCTAAACCAAAATAACTACTTTCTAAAAGTATATATACCTAGTACAAATTTAAAAAAATATATAGTTATTAAATATAAGAAAAATTTTTTTTAATCATTACATTTTATATATTTTAGAATTTTTAAAGCGATAGTGTTTATTGTTTAATTATGAATTTAAAAAAAATGTATTTATTTATGTTCATATTAATTATGTTTAAAAATATTATTTAAAAATCACCAAATTAGTAGTACAATAATATTATACTATACATAAATCATAACGCATATTATTATAAAATATATCAATATATTATTATATAGGTAAGCTACAAACCTATGTAAATACATATTTCTATTTAATTTAATCGAAAATAAATATGAATTTTTCTATTACATATTATAATATTATGTAGGTATGCAATAATTGTTCTCATTGTAGAGCGGTATAGTAACATAGGTACCTAACATGTTTTGTATTAATTTTCATTGTAAATTGTAATAAAAATATATCATATAGTTAATCTAAAGTAAAATATTTGTCTAGTTGACAAGTGACAACGTAATTTACGATTTTTTGATTGTGTTCATCATAATATTATACACAATATGTAAGTAAGTATGTAACCTACGTATGAATGTATTAATGATATCATAATCATAATATAATAGGGGCACCAAATTAAATAACCATACTTGACACTATAAATTATAATATTATACCCATCGTACGTATAATAATTAGGCGGGAAACGAGAGCGTATTTATAACGATACTTCTACCGTGTACCAATGCATAATAGTAATTATGCAAATAAAAGTATATATTATACCTATTATAATTAAAAGTTATTTAACTCACTTCTGTATATTAATATTACCGTACACCGAATGCACTCTGCAGGTATTGCAACTACCTGTACGTTATAATTGTACGGATGGCGGTGCAATGTTTCTGCCGACAAAATACAATAAAAAGTGAACACGAAAACTTTTATCGATCTGCAGTAGATATTATTATTATTGTTGTTGTCCTGCTACCCGTACGCCGCAACCGCCCGCCCGACGACACCATGTACGGACTTGCCGTCTACGACTGCCCACCCGAGTGACTACTACACAGCGCGGCACTCGCGACAAGCGGGCGGACGACTCCCAGCGCCTGCTTGCATGTAGAATGTATATTGTGTAGTGAATAATGCGGCGACGCGGCACACGGCCGAAGAGTAATAATCAATCGGAACGAATCCGACCGTTAGATGGCGTCGCGAACCCCGCCGAGAATATCCGCAAATTGTATTCATTCGTCGTACCTGCCTGTGTACTAATAATAAATAATAATACATAATATTATAATCATATTGATATTTTACAGATTTCTGCACCTTAGGCGTGATTAATGGAGGGGGGGACTAATATTTTCTCAAACCCCCTCCGACCCCTCCTAATAAGCACGGACTAAGATATAAGTATAGTCCGTGCTAAAGAGAGATCGATAAAATAATACAAAAAGTTGTTATAATATTATTACCTAATACAATATATTATTTATAAATTAACAGTTTTGGGTAAATTACTTTTGTAAAGTAATAAAATTACGTTACTCTAAATATTTTTAATTAAATTACATTCGGGTTACCCGACTTTATTTTTATCACGTTACTTTACTTTTTCATTCAAATAGTAGGGCGTAATAAATAACGTTAAATTTTTTAAAAAACAATTACAATATCAGTCCATAACGAGTCCATGTACACACCGTACTTTTCCGTATTTTGTCAAGATTTGAACTTTAAATTGTTATAAATAAAAACTGTGCCTAAGGATTTTTAATATTTTTTAAATATCATTGTAACAATATAGTAGGAGCCTTGAATTAAATTTTCAAACTTTTTTACCCAACAAATAAAATTTTATTGACACCCATAGAAAAAAATATTAATAAAATTGGAATCTGAAAATGTTCCTAAACAGTTCAAAACAAATCAAAACATTTTTAAAATTTTATCGTATATAGAAAATGCAAATATAAACAACCAGTGAACATTTCATGTATAACGTTCGTGTGTTTTAGAGTTACACCAAAAACCAAAATCTATTTTCTTGAAAACAGATTTTGCGTAAAAATTCCCGTTTTTCCTTAATTTTTCTTTTGTTTTTCCCGTCGCTTTTGAAAACTATTGAAACTATTTTCAAATTTTACCTCCCGAATGCACTAACTAGATTCACTTTCTTATCAGAAAAGATACTATTGAAAAAAATCTAAGCATTTTTATTGTCCTAAAAGGTAATGACAGCCACAAAAATAAAAAAAAAATAAAAAAACACACATCATTGTAAAATCAATACATTCATCGTTCCACTCAAAATCTAAAAAACTTATGAATAGATGCAAGACAAATTATATAAAATATGTAGTGATGGCTTAACACAGTGGGCAATTGATGAATATTTGACAGCATTGATAACACTATGAAATTATTAAAAAAATTTTTATATTTTTATACTTTATTTCGTTATATAGGTTAGGTTATATTGTTATATTCTGTGTATAGGTATATATTTGTATTAGTAACAATTTGACCACATTAATATAAATGAATTTTTGACTAATTTTAATTATTATTATATTATATGAATATTTGACAGCTATTGCTTACTCAAGTAATTTTTATTTGTAAATTTTAACTTTTTTAAATTGTATTGATTGCATTAAATTTTAAAATAAATAATAATACATTATATTACATTTATTGTTGTAGCACAAAAATAAATCCGTGTCATTTTTATCCATGGCTTTTGATCGGTGGCATTTTTGTCCCATGCGGATTTTTTATTAATGGCTTTTTTATCCGTGGCTTTTTTGTCCATGGCTTTTTTCCATAATAATATGAATAAAAACTCTAATAATTGGGATCTAGTATGAATCAGAATACGCAATATTTATTAATACGAATATACATTTAAAATCCACTGAAAGATTCGCAAAATATTTTTTTATAAGTTTTACTTTTTAGTAGGTAATAAATCAAATCGAATAAAATGATAAAAATGAAAAGTGAAATAAAGATCGTATTTTGATATATTTTAAGGGTGGAACAATGAATTAGGATAAAATAGAAAATTAAACTTTATTAATTTTGTAGATGGTTTCATTTAGGTACTGCAAGAAAAACAAACCATTTTTATATAGCGCAATATAATAAAATATTATCGATGGTTTTTTTTTTATTATTATTACAGAGTTTAACGTAGGTACACGGTACTACGCTGCACACTCAAAAATTGTGTACCTACTACATTAAGTGTGTGTCATACACCGTATTACACACAATGTAGGTGGTTTTTCATATGCTGTAGGAGGATGGGAAATTTTTACCTAAACCTATCGAAAATACTGAATAGGCAGGACTCTAATCCCACCTAGCCCCTGGCACAAGGACATGTATACAATAGTTAAACTATAGGGAGTTAAGACTAAAGAGTTTACAACTACTATGTTCTGTTAGACTACATTGCATATTATATAGCCATATAGGTACTTATATTATATTAAATACTATATTATTAACCATGGATAAGTGCATTTTTTAATTAATAATAATAGAAAACAATAATAATCGATTTAAATTTAAATTTAAAACGTTAAATTAGTCGTTATTTTTTAAAAAGATAATATAATATAAATAATTAATTTAGGTGTTATTAATAGTCACACGATCATTTTTAATAATTCTCGTAACGGCAACATGATTATATACAACGCAGGACTGTAGAATAGAGTGTAATATTAATAAAATAATATATTATGTTATCTCGTTAGTGTATATTATAATAATATATTATGTCCGCGACCTGTTGTCATTGTGCATTTGTGCGTCCCTCCACAGCAGTTAATGCCATGATGATAATATTATTATTATTATTGTATCGTCGTCACTAAACAGCTCCGCACTTTAATACTCCGTGGTCGACCCTATTTACACGCTATCGTTTTCAGCAGTCAATTATGATTTCTGGCGCATTAAATAGTTCTTGATGAAACTTTCTAAAGCTATGGGTGGCAAGAGGCGCCTCTCACTGTCCGTCACGCTGACGAAGTCAAGCCTGGTGATGCGCTTCAACACGGATAGGACCGCGGTCCGGTAACCGTGGTACTCGGCCACCGGGTTGTTCTGCAGCGTCACCGACCTGAGCCGGGGCAGCCGGTTGATCCGCGCCACGACGCACAGGCTGGCCAATCGGTTGTGGTGCAAGTACAGCGTACTCAGATTTGGGAACCCGAGCAACACATCTGACAGGTCGGTCAACTGGTTGTGAGACAGGTCTAGCCAGCAGAGGGCATTTGGCTGCCAGAACAGTTTGTCAACCAGCAGCCGGATGTCGTCCAAGCCACCGGTCAACCGGTTGTGGCTCAGTAACATCGACGCCGTCTTGTACCGGCCATCGCGCTTAGCCGGCACGCCCAACATCCGGTACGAACTGACGAAGCCCGTGGAGAACACGCGAAGCGAGCTGGGCGCTAGCGACTCGAGGTCTTCGAACGACAGGTCCAGTGGTTTGGCCCGTTTGTATGAAAATGGTACTTTCATCGATTTCATTATTATTAGTAAGCAATTTGTTGTTTCACGTGTAATTTCATTTTTTGTTATAAGATTTTACTAATATAGTTCTCATATCAACGGATCGTCCTATTTAATATGGTATGTTATTGTAATAAACAAACAATTTTAAAATCCATAATAATATATATTGTATATTATACCATTATATTATATTATATTATACAGGAGGCGCCACTGTTGTTTTTTTGACATCCAGATTTCCTACTTTTCCGGTGGATTTTTCTAAAATGTTCTTTCACATGAATCTTGTCTCGACAATTACAAAATTAAAAAAAAAATTTAGCGAAATCGGTCCAGCCGTTTACGCGTGATGCCATAGGGAAATAGGTTCCAATTTTATATGTATAGATTAAAGTGGTATAATAAACCTAGGTACCTTCATATATTTTTTCTTCATTTAATTTAGGTATTGTTACAAATCTGTATAAAGTACCTACGGCCTATATGTTAATAAAAACATTCTCAATATTCATTTACCATATGAAATGGGATAAATTACCTATAAACATATTGAAAGAGTTATTGAAAAATCCACAACGACATGATTATCTTATAATATTTAACTAAGCGATTATAAATTACTTTTCTACGAGTGCATAATATTAATTATAACATGTTATAGGTACCATATTACCACGAATAGAAGAATAGGTCACCAAAGTACCCAGTCTTCACTCGGAGTGTATTTGATTAATTTTAGTTTTTTCTAAAAATATCAATAAATAATTATTTGTTTGGTCAAAAGGCTTAAAAATTGAATACAAGGTTCATCAAATGTTTTTATTATAGCTATTTAATAGTATATTGTGTGGCAAGGGCAGAAATTGCCTTCCCGCACTAGCCAAACATTGATACTATTTTTTGTCACGCCTATCTGTGCTCATCGATCACGATTCACGGCAAAGGTAATGCAGGGATCTATGCAAAAACTAGACCATAATTCTACGACAACAATATTTCATGAAAGATACGATTTGGTTTTATTTATTTTAAGCGTCACGCATGGAGGTTATAATATGATTATGAGATGTAACCAAAAGTTTATATTTTGTAAGGACCGACGACCGTAGTATAGATAACAGTGTCTGTTTGTGCAGAAGTTCAAATTTTGACAAAACCACAATGAATTTGTAGTTCAATATGTATAAAATATTAAATTTGTATAGCTATAAGGCTTGGAAATTGAATTTAAGTACCTACCTAGCTCATACTTTTACCAAAAAATTACTGATTATTTTAGGAAAATTGGTATGCAAATATGAATTCATTCTGTCAGGATTGGTGGTAAATGTGCCGACTTCAGGTTGATGTAAAATATACTAGACGGGGCAAATGTCATGAAAATAGATTTACTAATATAAATAATATTGTTAATACTATATAATATATGTATAAAGTATGTATACCTCAGTTATAAATAAAGTTTGTATTTACCATAATTTTATAAATTGATATTAGGCATAACCATAAATTATATTTTTAATAATAAAATAACGCATGTTAAAAAATCGGCTATATTCCCCCCCCCACAATTAAAAAATCATTTGACAGCCACTGCAATAGGTATACTGTTATATTATATATATTTATATACCTATATAGTTTATAATTATATATAATAATAAATACCTAGTGGTGCAATACTATTATTAGCTATAAAATTTGAACATTTTATAAATTTTTAACTACAAAATAATTATTAAATTTTAAATTTGATAAATTTTGTCAAAATTTGAACTTGAAATGATAATAAAAAAAAATTGTGCCTATGTATTTTTAATATTTTTCAACTGCTATTGTAACAATATATCAGGAGCCTTGCATTAAATTTTCACGCTTTTTACCCAACAAATAAAATGTTATTGATATTTATAGGAAAAAAAACAAAAAAAATTGAAAACTGACAATGTCCATAAGCAGCTCAAAAAAAGTCAAAATATTTTTAAAATTGTATGGTGTATAGCAAATGAAAATATAAACATTCATTAAAATGTCCATGTATTTACAGTTATTCGTTTTTGAATAACAATAAAAATAACAAAACCACTACATGAGAAATCGAGTAAATATCCAATATTGTGAAAATATGAACTTCAAACACTCGTGAAAATTTAATTTGACTTTCTTATAGACATTTTTTTTTTGTTAAAGGTAGATAATCTTATAAGGAATCTTGTATTACATTTTAAAATCTTAGATTTAAAAAGAAAATTTTTATGAATTCTTAATTCAAAATAATTTGGTAAAATTCACGATTTTTCGAAATTTTGTCAATTTTTGAACTTTGAATGATTATAAAAAAAAACTGTGACTAAGGATTTTTAATATTTTTCAAATGTCATTGTAACAATATAGTAGGAGCCTTGTATTAAATTTGGTATTTTTCGTCTGTCTATCATACATAAATATTATACCCGTTATATATTGTTTTGGTAATAGGTGATAGCTGTATATAAATATTTAATATCAATAATTTAATTTTACAATCTCACGATATTTTCTCTACAAAATACACGCTCAAAATGATGTACCTTAAAGTTTTGCAGTGGTGGGGTGTGGTGAGGTTATGAAAGCAGTTGCTAACGGTTGGCTAACCGTCGGTCGGAACATTGAAATACTGTCCATATAATAATTATATAAGTAATATAATATACTAATAAGTAATAAGTAATAACTATAATAAATTATATATTATAAATATAATATAAAGTCTCATGCTCTGCAGATATAAACAGTGCTGTAGATGCGTGGTGGTAGGAGGTTCAAACCCCCCCCCCCCGTCCAACATGGAGAAACAATATAAGATGTAATTATTATTATATAGCACTGTATATAAATGTATAATAGCCGATAGGTATAACAGTGTAAAGGCGGCAATGGGTATATTATAAGAGTGGGTAGGTTCCTAAATCCTTGGAAACTTTAAAAACGACACTTAAGTACGTTGCATAGTACATATTATATAATAATATTTAATATTTATAAAATTCTAACGGAAAATAAATTAGTGTACCTAGGTTTATCGATAAAAGTAGCAAACGAAAAACCCGATATATATAAATTAATTAATAATATAATGCAACGACTGGTGAAAAGAAAAAGAAACGTTATAAGGCCGTAAAAATGTGGGTTATTATTTATTTATTATACATATAGGTACATATTATGTACAATACCTCAATGTTAAATAATATTGTGAATTTATTACCTATTTAATATCTTTGTAAATCATAGTTAATAGCGATCGTGGCCATAAAGTAAAAAATTAACGACCAATAAAATGGTGACGAGTTTTCAAAATATTTAAAATGTTTATAGTATAATATTATACCTAAAAATGCCAAAAGTATAAACTATTATACGTTTATATACCAGCTATAAAACATGACTCATAAAGTCATAACTATATGTATAGGCGATATTATTATACGTTTTATGCATCATGCATGTAGCATGTAGTCATGTATAGATGATTAACCAATTTTATATTTCTTACACGTTAATGCGTTATGATTATTGTTATAAGTTGTGGCGTCGATAGATTTTTTTCTTTGGGGAGGGGTATTAATATATTTTATATTTTATTTATAGTTACCAAGTAAATGAAAATTTACGTATATTCATAATCAAAATGAAATATAATAGGTTGGGCCAGGGTCGGATATAGATTTGTGGATACCTATAAGATTGACGAACTTACAACAAAAGGTACTTATTTTGAAGGGGTCTCTAGCTTATTAATTGAATCTTGTGGGGGCCCCGGGGCGTGAGACCCTCTGCCCATAATAGGCATATAGGTACTATAGACGATTAACGATTATGTAATAAATAACCATAGGTAGGTAAATAATGTACGTTTATACTTGTTAAACCCATATCTTGGTCTTCGAAAAATTAACGCATATTATAAGTACAGTTTACAAAATACGCTATATTATATTTTAGTTGAGAGTAAACTATTCTGCTAATCTCCAAGGTGACCGCATGAAACTGAAATCTGACGTTGGCAGTGCCGTAAAAATATATAGGTATGCAGATTGCAGAGTGTACATCGCAGGACCTTAAAAGGTCTAATGATTCATATTAAAATATTGGTTACCTATTGTCAATGAAACTACTTACTGTGTTCTGTTTTTGGACAGTAATAGTTACAGTAACTATTACAGTAACAAGTAGCTACCATAGTATTTGTATGACAAGGTTTTTTCAAAATCCAAAACACAGTATCTAAATTATTACATACAAAATTCCTATACCTCGTTATTAAAAATTGTCAGTTTAGTAAACTTACTCTCCTGCAAAATATTAAAAGACGATTGGATCATCGCAGGAAAAAATTTTTTGTGATCCATGATGTCAAAAATATCTACCAGAGTGAGTCACGTCTAGTCTAATCCCTATCATCTTATCAGTTATAGTTGATAAAACAAACCAAAAATAATTATGAAAATAAAAACGACATTTTTAAATTTTGCTATATTATGTATTTATGCCTTATATATTACTATCGTTGTTTTAAATTTTCAATCGTTAGCTATAAAAATTTAACATTTTATAATTTTTAACTACGTTTTAAAAAATTTTCACAATACAATAATAAGAATAATAATTTAAAATAAGTTTCAAGCTTTAAAAAATTGTCAATACAAACATACAGTCTAGTTATAGTAATAATAATTTCAAATAAGTTTTACGTTTTAAAAAATTTTAAATTTAATATCGTCATATCTATGTCAAAGAAAAATAAATCATAACATAATAAATGTTAAAATAAATCATAGTTAAATAATTAAATATTGTTTACAAGTAAGAATGATCAAACGCTAAATAGTACTTATAGTCAAAAATTCAGTGGAATTTTTCAATGACTCTAATTTGTGTACCCTAAATTGATGATAGAGTTGATAGATGTTGATTTGGTACTTTTTTTTTTTTTAAATAAATCTTGCTTGCGGTTCAATTTTTCTTTTTCTCGTCATTTTTAAGTTTGATGTTTTTTTAAAATCTATTTTTTTTCCTAACGTTGCCAATATGTTATAGCACTAATTATATACATTTGATCTTCTACAGTCATATTTGCTCAACTATGCATACCAAGTATCATTTCTAATTTGTTTTTAATTTCTTCATTGTTTATCATAATATTTTCATTTTGCTTCAATTTTTCTTGATTTTGTAAAAATCCATTATCGACAGCTAAATCACATGGTAATGGCAATGAATGGTTTTCATTTTGTACTGTTTCTGAATCTGTTGCAGTCTGTCATTTAGCACATGCATGTATATGTTTACAAATGTTAAAATATATAACATTATTCATGCAAGTTCATTTATAAGTGTGTACACATATTTTACAGACATTACAACGTAATAGACGATCACATGATACTGTTGTTTTTTCGACTCTATATTGAATATGTATGTCCGTCTCGGAATTAACCAACCAATTACCATTAACTTCAACAACCATATCCGGTGTAATTTTTGTACTTTTATTGTGAGCTGCCATAATTTGTATCAGTTTATAAGACATTTTTTGTTTTGAAATTCATTCGAAACTTTTGTCTCTCACCAATGACATTAGGGCATTAATTGATAAATCTAAACGTTTGCAGCTTTTGCCTTCTAAATAACAATATTTTATAGATTTATGAAGTGCTTCAAGGTACAGGTTAGTATTAATACCAACATGTTTTCTATTAAAATAGGCCCACTTTTCTGCTCTCTGTGAATATGTAGTCTTGAAGTACTTTCCGAAATCTGCTGTATCTTCATCATTTAGAAGATCATCTAATACTTTCTTCAGCTCAATCATAAAATTGTTTTCGTCTGTTTCGTATAATAAAGCTTTTAAAGTTTTGAATACAATATTTTGTTTTTCATTCAAGTGAATCTTTCTTAAATTTTTTGCCCAGTTTCTTAATACATGCCAAGTACACAATAGCTGTTTGCCTGCAGGTCCCATTACAGCATTCCATGCGTTGTAAAATGCCGGTTCGTCATCAGACATAAAAATGTTTGCATTAATATTACCAGTTATATTTTTGATACACTGAAAAAAGTGGCTGTATACGGTAGTGTCAGATTGATTGGAAAAACAAAAGGCTACGGGATATCCATTTCCGTATTCATCTACTACAACTACAGTGTACAGTTGGAAGTTATACCCATTTAGTCCATGTGTACCATCTAAACATACTTTGTCCTTTCCAAATTTTAATAATAACGCAGACAGAAGTTGAGTCATTATTACAAGACAAAAATCATTCATAGTGAAGCATGGAACACAATTATCATTAAATCCTTGTTGCTTATAATATAAAATTGGACTTTCATCACCTTTTTTCATAATTTCTTTTACCCAAAGATCTACACTTATCGCATCATTTTGGTGTTTTTTTTCGAGTATGAAATATTAAAGTCACGCTTGATATTGTATATATCTTTTTTTTCTAGCAAATGAATTCTTTTAATACTATCCATCTAAACGTTTGATGATCGAACATCTTGCAAAATTCTATTGACTGGAACACCCAAGGATAATTTTCCTGTAAAAAATATTGAAAGGTTATATTGAAATAATCTATTAATCATATATAATATATATAATAACGAACATAAATAACTTTATATTCATTTAATAATTCATATAAGTTACCAGCAATCTTACTCTTATCTTCATTGAACAATCTTAGTTTTCCTATATCCTTTGTATGCCATAAATGTGTACTATAATATTGTACATTAATTTGTTTATTTTCTATGTGTACTTTCATGTTAGAAGGGCAAACATGGCCAGTTTTCACAGATCCACCACTTTTTGTACATTTGTGTCCCTGTTTAATGATTGGTTATATTAATCACAAGTTGGTTAAGTACATTTTAGGTTAAATATCTTACTTTGTTTGAAGTTCTTGGTCCAAATGATCTGTGGCAAATATAGTATACATTTTCTTTGTTTAAATTTGTTTTTATTGATGACAACTTGACAAAGTGGCACTCTTCTTCGTCTTCTATATATTTTTTCCATTTGTTAAAATCTGTTAATTTGTATTTTATTAAACTATACTTTTTTAGTTATTAGGTTACATTTACATAACTGACAAATTCAGTTTATGAAATATTATTATAAAATACATACATGTCCACAATAACATCAAATGAAAAACTAATATTTTCAGCCAAATCACAAGAAATGTTAATATTTGACCTATAACATTTAAACAATATTAATACTGAACAAACATTTTATAAGGAACGATACTTTACAGTAGTGGCTGTCAAACTTGGTAAATCAAGAATTGTATAATAATACATACATGTCCACAGTAACAGTATAATTGCCATTTCGCCATCAATAAAATAATGTAAATACTTATTAATAATCTAAATATGCTACAAATGTTTTAACAAATTAAGGTTGCATCCTCCACTTATCTTCAATTTTCTTTTAATAACTGAGTCATAATATAGATGAAAAACCAATTACAGCCAAATCAAAGCAAATGTTAACCAAATAAAAATCACCTATAACATAACCAGCCAACAATATTAAAACTGAACAAACATTTTATGAGGAACAATACTTCCAAGTAGGGAATGAAAAATGTTGTAATAATAATACATACATGTCTACAGAAACATCAAAAGTAAAAACAAATACTTTAACCTAAATCACTGAGTACATAAAAAACAATAAGTTAGTAATAATAATTGTTAACGGATATATAATGTATTACTATACCTTCTATAGCGTTAAAATTTAACATTGTTAGCTCAATATTTATGTTATGAGATTTTAAATGTACAATTAATCCTTTTATAGATGGAAATGATTTTGTGCAATTTGTATATGAGCATAACATATTACTATGCTGACCATATAAATGAGCCTTTGTATGTTTTATTATATTGGACTTCAAATCAAATGATGCATCGCAGTCATTACAATAATAAACATTTTTAATTTTCGCAGTATCTTTATGTTTCGTTCTTAAATGCTTATTTAAACCAGACACTGATATATATTTAGCATCACAAACTTGGCAATTAAACATGGTTCTAATGAATAAAATAATATAAAATATAATGAATAATAAAAAATTCTTAACACATAATCACGATACTGCTATGTATTATCATGAATCGTGATTATCATCAATGATAAGATGATAGGGATTAGACGTGGCTCACTCTGGTGGACATTTTTGACATCATGGATCACAAAAAATTTTTTACTGCGATGATCCAATCGTATTAAAAGTGGTACTTAGGTACTGTGTTCTGTTTTTGGACAGTAAAGGTACGCGACCATAAGTACGTATCGTACGTATCGGACGAATCGTATGAAATGGATCATTTTGTGGTAGTGCGTCCACTGTATCCGTAGCGATCGGGTTGCCGATGCGACGGTCGGATATTTTTAAGTTACACTCGCATTTTCGTTGCAAGTGAACGATCGGAAACATTACAGTGTGTGTATCTAATAGACTACACGGAAAGTGATGAAGAACTTGTCATTATTGCCTTGTTATTAGATGAAGAATTCTAATTTGGGTAAAGGCTTACAGAATGGAACTCTAAATATACCTTCACCAAAAATACTACCAGGGGGCAATGACGTATTACCTCACGTCATAATTGGTGATGAAGCTTTCCCATTATGCACGAATTTGATGCGACCATTCACACGCGACGATGCACAAAGAAATGAAGAAAAAAAAGTGTTTAACTATCGGTTGAGTCGTGCTAGAAACACTGTAGAAAATACGTTTGGAATATTGGCACGGAAATTTAGAATTTTCGAACGTAAGTTGTCTATGTCTCAAGAACACATTGTGAGTGTTGTAATGGATACATGCTGCTTGCACAACTTTCTAAGAAATGACACGTGTCACTGGACAGAAAATGATTTGAATATTTCTATTTCCAACATGAGAGGACTGCAAGACTTAAGAAATATAGGCGGAAATTCGAAAACAGATGCTTTAGCAGTTAGGGATGGTTTCAAAAGTTATTTCAATTCAGCAGCAGGGTCAGTAGAATGGCAATTAAGGAGAGTTCGAGCTGGAAGGAGGTTCACGTGACTCTATGATACAGTAATTAACTAAACATTTTGTACCTAAATAACTTTATTTTACTAACTAATTATATTGAAATATGAACAAACTTACCAGTTTGATTTAATCTCTTTCCAATTTCTTCCCAAAATATTATCTCGTCTTTGTTGATTCGAGTAATGAGGGTGTTTTAAATTGTACAACTCTTCGTGCTCTTGTACAATTGTTATTAGCCTTGCGATGTCCATAATATGCGTAATAATAATTATAATTAAAATAATAAATATATTATAATTAAAACACGTGTGTAGTGAGTGTCGAAATGCAACAAAATTCAAACGACCAGTGACGACCGGTTGTGACACGCGTCCACTTATCGGTAATCCGTATGACGTCATCCGCGCCAGTCGGAAAAGTTGCCCCTTCGATCAATTTTGTCGGCATTACCGACGGACCGATACGTGCGATCCGTCCGCTGCCGGTCAGTGGACGCATATGTATAACTTCCTATACTAATAATTCTAAAATCCGTTTCATACGATACGTACGCATCGTACCTATGGGCTATGGACGCGTACCTTAATAGTTACTAATACTAAACTGATAATTTTTGATAACGAGGTATAGGAATTTTGTATGTAATAATTTAGATACTGTGTTTTTTGGATTTTGAAAAAACCTTCTCATACAAATACTATGGTAGTTACTTGTTACTAAATCATAAACTAATGGTAATTTTGCAAAGAGGTTAGAATAAAAAAATCAGCAATTTAACAAGGAATATGAACATGTAAAAAAGTCTATTTTAATAAGAGGTGTAGTTACTGTGTTCCGTTTTTGGACAGCCGTGTTATCTATGGCCCTATCAAAATTATTAAGAAGTGTAAATATAGACTTTCTGATTTTCGTTCATATTTTCATGTTATTATACGTCTATACAGTATACACATTACACACGTTTTGGCTTGTTGGTTAATTGGTTTTTAGTTTTTCACTGATTATTCCTAATGATTATTTTGAAACTTGACTGTTATAATAATTTGTTATTTTTGTAAAAGCACTTGCAAAGTTTTCCATTTCATTTTTTTATATCACAGAATTTGTCACCACTGTTTTTTTTCTTTTTGTGGTCTATGGAATAAAATAGTAACATTCTATGTTAGAAATACTTTAAGTAAACTATGCAACACAAATATCTATACCTAATTTAGTTCCACTAATTATATATTTAATCGTATTCAAATAATTTTAATTTTAAGCCAATTAAAATCAATAATACATGGTTAAACATTATTTATAAGCGTTAGCCAGTACTGGGGATGTCGAGTTCAGCAATTTACATAGTTAAAATATATTGCATAATACCTACAACTAGAATATATTATATACCTACATAAGGACATTTTTTTGCTTGCCACAAGTTGAGAAATACTGGTCTAGAGTCTAGTCTCATTATAGTTATGCATTGTTGATTGTACGACGTCTGATAACATATCGATTGTATTTAATATTATTTGTATATAATAATATACTTGAGATTTTGAGAAGTTTCAAGCACCCACGAATTATATTTTTAAGTTATAACACAAAACTAAAACTGTTCTTCTTCGTTTAAACATTTAATTTCGTCCAAAATTGAACTTCAAATAACAATAAAAAAAAACTGTGTTTATTTTTTAGATGTTTTGGTTACAATATGAACTACTTACGTGGAACCTAATTTTACATGTTTAATCCATAGCTATAAAAACTGGACATTTTATACATTTTTAACTGAAAAATAATTTGTACATTTTCAATATGATAAATGTTGTTGAAATTTGAACTTCAAATGCTTATAAAGAAAATCTTGCCTATGAATTCTTAATATTTTTAAACTGATATTGCAACAATGTGTGAGGAATCTTGTATTAAATTTTCAAGGTTTTTGACCCAACAAATAAAATTTAGTTGATATTTAAAGAGAAAAAACTAACCAAATTTAAAATTGATAATGTCCGCAATTTACAATCAACTCAAAACGATTCATAATGACATAATATATTGAAAATTTTATCAAGTATAAAAAATAACAAAATAAACATATGATGTAAATTTGGAGTATTTACGGTTTGTTTGTTTTGCCTTTAATGTTAACGGCCAAGTGAATTTTGGCCAATAACAGTGAAAAAAAATATAATACCTATAATAATAATTTAAGGAGTACAAGATTCAAATTGAACCTTATTATTTAATGTTTATTGTTAATATGCATTAAAAACAAAATAAGTTACGCCAACGGGCAACGGCACGTATAGTCTGCAACGTCGACTTTTAAAGTAAAAGAGTAAAAACTTACCATAGCACGCTACTCTATATTTTTTTTTCTACAAGAAAAATGTGTATCTTAAAATTTATGATTTTGTTAATAAGTAACCATGACAACAAAAACTTCTATAATTCGAAATTGGTTAAAAAAATTAAATATCTGTACCCAGCCCAAAAACATATTTATATTAAAAAACTTATAAGTTTTATGCTTTTATGATAAAAATGAAAAAGTATCTAAAATAGTATAGGTAATAATTAACTAGTGTTAGTATAATGTGAATGTAAAAAAATCAAAAAAGATACGCGCGCCAACGGCACGTAGTGTTCCCAAGCGGTCACCCATCCAAGTACTAACTACGCCCGACGTTGCTTAACTTCAGTGATCGGACGAGAACTGGTGTATTCAACGTGGTATGGTCGTTGGCGAGAACCCGAGTTATCCGACTGCATATTATAATGATATTATGTGTCTGATACCGGCAAAGATGTAAATTAAGGAATTAACGTAAATAACTATAAAAAAAGTCACTATTTAATAACAATAATACATTCGATCAAATTAGACAGTATGTATACAATATTGATTATTAACTAGGAAATAACGCAAATGT